>NW_008795527.1:5477633-5489459 GCF_000699145.1 Aptenodytes forsteri
AAAATAATAAAAATAATAAATAATAATAATAATAATAATAATAATAATAATATGCCACCACATTAAGGTTACAAAAGTTAACACATTTGAACTGAAATTCTTACAGCACTTCCTTGTTGATTGTTTTTTTAAATTTGCCCAAGATTCTGCACTTGTTGAAGGGTTTCTAGTAAGAAGTATAAACTGGGAAAAATAATTACAGCTTTTAACAAGAACTATTAGACAACCCTCTGCGCTCTATTCATCTCGCTGCAGAGCAAGGTTTTTAGCTTCCTCCATATGCAGCTTATATGTATTTTAAAAAGCTAGCTCATGCCAATTCAATTTCTATTCAGTTTTTAGTCTGTCTTTTCTTTCCATCAAAAGATACAGATAGGGTATTTGAGGAGAACCAGACTCTTCTGATAGCACCAGGTCATCTGTCTGGGTCGCAGCAATGCTTTTAGGAGATTTTACATAGAAGTTTTCACCCATTGATTCTGTCTGTAATATTGCAAAGATGAGATGGTGTTTTATGGTTTGGAACCTAAACCAGGGCAGCCCTTTTATTTAGCTGTATGAACAGGCTTTTTACACACTTTTTGAACTAGGTGTAAGAGTAAGAAATTATAAAGAGTTCAAGAATGATGGCTTAAAACACTTTGCCCCCAAACAGCTCTTGTTTTACGCTAGTATTTCCTCTCCTTCCATGTTTTTATGTCCTCTTAATCTTACAGATTCTGAAGGAAACGGTTTGTGGGAAAAATATTTCCTAGCAGTGATGATGGGCTACGCAACAGAAGCCTTTTTTAAACTGCCTTGAGGGGGGAAAAAAGTAAGAGCAGCATATGCAATTTTGCATAATCTTAAAAAAAAAAAATCAGGTAATTTGAAGGTAAGCCAACATGAGTTTTGACTCTGGTTCTGTTACATATATGTAAATAGATCTTTATGTTGCTTGCTGGTTGCTAAATGTAATCTAAATGCACAGGTGTTTTTCTTTTTCTCTTTTTATTAATTTTTTCCATTCTTAAGAGAAATGATGTGGTACAGACCGCAACAAACTGTACAAAACCCCAGTAGAAAGGCCAGTTCTTCAGAAATGCCGGTAATTGCAGAGCAGACAGCATAACATGCAAATGATTCTGCGAATTTCAGCCACTTGCCAACCTTTGGGGCCTTTCAAAGAGAAATTAGCAGCCCTTCAAACTGTAGACAAGGCTTTGCTCCTCAGAGGATAACTGAGGTTCTCTTCTTCCAATTGATCTTGTCCAGATCTTGGAGGATAACCTCACCATCACCTGTTTCCTTAGACAGGATTTCCTCCTTTTCTAAAAATACGCAGTAGCTATTAGGTTGTACACCATAACAGCTTCAAGCAAGCACTGCTTATAAATCAGAAATCCCAGCCTGTAGCAAACATAAGTAAAAAGAAGTGTTGGTTTTGCAGTCTGTTTTTGGTAAGCAATTCAGGAGTCTGTTGTGTGAAAGAAAACCATGATTTTCTTCTCTTCGCCTCCTCCCCAACATTTGTTCTAGCCATAGAAGATTTTCAGAGGTAGAGTGGTTAGCTTTTGGAGCAGAGTAAGACCTCAATTTTTTTATAACAATCTCTGTGGAGACCAGTCAGGCAGGGATTGGAGATTGTCAAGCTACCACAAGACTCAGCTGGGATAGAGAGCTTCCAGGATTTTTTTTTATTAGATGTGAGGAGTGGAATTTCATTTATCAGTTCTGGAAGAAGAAATAAAGCTGAAATTGAAAACCAGAGGAATGGGAGACATGAACCCAGTGGAGGGTGATGTCAACACCTTCAGCCTGGAAGACAAGCCAGCAGAAAGGAGGGAGGCTAACCTGTAAAGGCTATCATGTCCTCCGTCAGTGGTAGAGCTTTCTTGGGACGAGTAGGAATTGCCAGGATTTTGAGCACAGCAACCTGTATGTCATTTACTGATAAAGGGAAAGGCAAGCTCTCCGTGCAACTGCAAGTTGTTGTGTGACCTCAAGACCAGCTCTGCCAATGTCTTATCAAGTTGGCAGCTATTGTGAATAACAAGAGGCATAAATGGTGAGTGTGTGAAACACCAGCCTTTGGGAAACCTTGCCACAGATCCTTTGTGTGCAGAACTGAGGAGATTTTAACTCATGGTTTCAGCTCATTGTTGTCTGCTGATATGCATGAGCAACTGCCACCAGTTTCAATAGCACTTGCATGCATTTAACTGCAGGGGAAAGCCTGTCCCCTTCCCGCTGTGCTACAGCCCTGGGCTGTGCAGTAGACAGGGTCATAAGGAAAGACTGTCTGAAATCTGCAGCCTAACTTTAGAACTGGTATCAAAACTAATATCCATCTTTGTTAAGAAATAGCTATCCAGCCATTTTTATTGAGAAATCGGCCTGTAAAGCTATCCGTCTGATCCTGAAAGATGAGTATTGATCCCACCTCCTTCCTCCCATCTGTTCTTTATGCTCCTGATAGCCACTGTCATGTTATATTTTCCAGGTACTAGTCCCAGGTTACAGCTGTGCTTCAGTGACTATGGACTAGCCTACAAGAACTGGCAGTACTGAGTATAACCAGCTCCCCCCTGGCTAGTAACCAGCTATCCACAGCCGAGCAGCTTCTCTGATCATCAGCCAACGGCCTCATGATGTTTGGCCATGCAGCAAGGCTAAGCCAGAAGCATGTTCCATGTTAATACCTGCCGAAAACTTAAAGCTTGGCTGTAGGCATCTTACACTTGCAGGAAGATTGCTGCTGCCATAATATTTTGACAACAGTCAGAACAAAATAGGGAGGCATCAGACACCAGGCACAGTGTGCCCATTCTGCCAACTACAGGTCAAGGTCGGTGTTAAATGAAGCATAGTCTATGCTTCAAATGTGGTGCAGAGATAGCCAAGGAGGCAGGAAAGCCATGGAGAGAAAATAAAACCTTGTTGAATGAACTCAGATCAAAATGGCAAACCAGACTGTGAGGTCTGTGTCTTTCTCATTACTCCCTAATATACGACATCATAATGGATAGAAAGGAAATACCAGATTGAACATATTAAGGGAAGGAGCTTAAACTGTAAAATGGTCATTGCACAGCCTATTCGAAGCAAGGCCATGCTTTTTACCTCCTCTAAAGTATACGTAATTCCAGGCAGGTAAATTGAGCTACCCTGACTCAGAGCAGAGTGATAAATAGGAGAATTAGGTGTAAGTCTTTTTTTCCTTTTTCTATACATTCATTTTCTCTTTTTTTTTTTCCCCCCCCCCTTTTTCATGTTTATTGGTTGGAAAGGGGAAATTTACAGATAAGGAAGCTGTGGAGTCTTTTTCTTTTAACTTTACAAAGTTTCTTATACAAACAAAACCCCATTTACTGCAGAAATGATATTTCAAGAAAAACATTTGCTGTGAATTTCTGTATCTTAATTTTATACTGTTGTATACTTTTCTGTCTCTGACTTCTCTTTAGAAAAAAACAAAATAAGAATTTTGGACCCTGAGTGAATTCCAAGAGAAAGGGTTTCATTTATCTGCCACATATATGCTGATGACTGCAGACCTGCCTGGTTTTCAAAAATAACCCTCTCTTCTCAATTCTATTGAAAATTCCAACTTACAATTTTTTTTTACATTGAAAGAAAAAATCATAACCTTTGTTATTGCTTATTATTCATTTTGGATTGTGTTTATCTGGATCTTACAAGCCACCAAAACAGCCACTGAGCAGAGCTGACATTTTCTTCCTCTCCCTTTTCTATAGATATGAGGTTGTCAAGACATCACAATGTTCATGACTTCATTTTCCCAACATTCTGTAGGATTAATAAGTATTTCTTTAAATTGCATAATAGGAAACTGAATTTTAAAGATGTGACATGAATTTTGGAGTCAAATTGACAGACAACCTCATTCCCAAAGTTACTGACAAAGGGAGTTTGGGTGACCGAGCACCACTGCTAATCTATTCTATGTTGTTTCAAGGGAGTACTCAAAATTGATATACATTTTTAAAAGCCGAGACCATTTGGGCTACAATCTAAGTACTTTTGCCTGGCTGTCAGACTTGTGCTATAACTGTGGTACTTTCACTGTTTTGCCTTTTTTTTTAACTGCATATTTCTAATAGACACTTACTAGACACGTCACTCCAAAACACTGTAGCAAATATTGACCTAATTTTACTTCCAAATGTAATCATATGTGACAGCCGCAGAGAAAAGAGACAGTCCTGAAGAAGCTACAGTTGCTTAACTATGGCTGCTTCAGCTTTTTTTCCCCTAATTCACGCTTCCCTTTTTAAGGTAGGAAACAAGGCTGTATGAACACTGTAGAAATACCTGTAAAACTGCTCTCAGACAATAAAGGAGAGTGGCTATAGTGCTAATAGAAAGACATTTTGAGAGTTTCCAAGCTTTGATTTTTTTTACTTTTAGATTTTTACCCAAAGCCTACTGTGCTCAGAGTAGCCCAGCCTGGCCTTTTAGCCTGAAGAACGAGAGGGAACTTTTAGATGCCTGTATAGGATCAGCTCAGTGGGTACCCTTTGAAGTCTCTCTAACACAACGTATCCTTCCCCATATTGCCGCCTGCATAGCACAGTGGGTTGAAATGGTCGCAGGTGAATATCAAAGGCAAAATTCACAAGCTGCAGCAGCAGCAGGTTGGGCAGCCCTTGACCTCGTCAGCCTGCTCCTGCATCACCCTCCCTGCCAGGGAAGTACAATGTATGCTCTTTGACCATTGAACTGATCCAGGGTAGAAAACAACCCGCCCCAGAACCAGTGTTTGCTCTGAGCATGGCTCAGTATCCAGGGTTGGTGCGAGGTGGGAGCCTGCACTGAGAGCTGCACATACCAGGGGCTTGCACTAGAAGAAAGGGGTGTGAAATGAGAGCCTCAGATAGATAAATACCAAACAGGTGCTTGCTCACATCCAGGCAGGATCATCCCAAACCTCTCACGCTGCCAATGCAGGCTGCACAGCACGTGGCGTCTTCACAAGGTGTCTGGTTAAGCACTTTGCACTGTGCTCATCACATTATCACAGTGCTCAGTGCTGACAGCACTTCCAGCATTGCAGACTGCCTTCACTGCAGGAGCCGCCGGAATAAAGGTGAAGAGATAATGTGAAGACCGCAGCCAGATGCCTGGAGAGCGAGAGGCGAGAATAGTTCAGGTTGGTACCAAGGGGCAATTATGTCTGTGAAATGCTACGTGAGTTGAGAGAGAGTTAAGATACAGCTCGAATAAAATTATTGTGCTTTAGCATTCTTTGATTGACCTATTACACTGGTGATAATGATAATAACAATTTAATATAATTACTAGAGTGGCGGTATTTTTTCATTTTATTAAGGGCTCAAAAACATTAAAATACATTCCATTGCTTGGAAGGAAAAATAGTGTGCTAAAATTATACTTCCAGTAATCTTCTGTCCTAACTAAGAAAAAGTACTGATAAGGGTTTTTTTTGTCTGCAGTGCAGAATAAAAAGATAGATAAAAACAGATTCAAGACAATGCAAGCAAAAGTAGGCCAAATTAACTCTTCTAATATAAGAAACTACACCTGCTAATCCAAATCTCCCTGCCCCCTCTCTATATTTTAGCTTACTGCACTCTGAAGCCTTGTGAGATAGCTGTGTCCTGAAGACGGATGCCTCGGTGCTCTCACGGATGGTTCAGAGTCTCCCAGTCTTTTCCTGTCCTGTAAGCTCTGTGAATTTAAATTCATACTTGGATGATGTGTAAGCCCTTCAAACACACTCTTCAGCTGAGCTGAAAACTAAGCGGAGTGTGGGCTGTCCTTTTCCGCCTAATGAGATCCTTGAAATGAGCTGTTGAGTACTTTCTTTGCAACTAAGTATTTCTTAGGACCTACCATGACTGGCTTCTCAAAGTGAAAGTTTCATTAGCCACTAAGACCCGGACTTCCAAACAGCCCAGCATAGGCACTTGCTGTGTCTTCTGCACTGTTCAAAGAAATAAAATGTTCAAATATATTCATTGTCGTAAGCATCATTATTTATGACCTCCTCACAATGACAAAAGAGAAGGAATGCGATTTGTCCCAAAGTTCACTGACAAATATGAGAGGAAATATTTTTTAAACTAGTGACAGATATGAAAGGACAGCATATTCCAGGTGAATGAGGAGTAGACAAAATGTCTCCTCCTTTCAGATATGTTTCTACAAGTTCTTTTTTTTTTTTTAGTTCATCCTGACAAGCATACACTGAACCTAGCACATAAATATTTTACTCAGAATTTATGCTGTCACTGACATGTTTGCACAGCAAGAATCAAGTCTGCTTCTCATTTTCAGGGGCATGCCAAAGCAAGTGCCAGCCTACACAGCTCTGCTCTTCAGAGGGCAGACTTTTCTCTGATGGCTATCCTTGGCAGATACAGCAGGGCAGGGCTGCAGCAAATAGCTAATTACTCATCAATTCTGTAGTCTAACAAGTCAAATGCAACCGGTACAAAGGGGCAGCTGCCTATACAATAGCGGCATTTTGGTATTCAACAACCTGTCTATGGGAAAAGGACTCTGGCTGCGGGAACTGGGTAAGTAGGTTCCTCCTGCCCAGAGCCTTTGCTGCGTTAGCAGGGCTGGGGACAGTCAGCACTGGCTCTGGGCTCACAGGAGTTTTACCAATCATGTTATTAACCATAGCTGCATTTTACCAAGCCAAAAAGAGGATTTGCATGAATGATTACTTGATGCTGAATAATTTTCTGAATCAATCATAAGTTTCAGGGCTTGATATAGCAGTTGCTAGTTACTGGATAATATTTTAAAACATGTGCTAGGCTGCTGCTCAGAAGAGATTTTATAGCAATTTGATCTAGAAATGTGATACCATGAATTTGATACCAAATGTACAGCTAGGAGGTTAGGGGACAGGGACTCCTCAGTTGTCTAAAGTTACTCTTTATCATTTTACTATAGTAAGATACAAACTGGTAACCTGCAGTAACTTTTGTTCAGATGACCAGCTGATTCAACAACAGTAGGAAAAGACATTTCGTAAGCACCACTGGGTGCAGCTGCCAGCAGAACTTTTGTCTTCTTCTGTTCAGAATAGCAGCACCTTCAGCTATTGGTGCCAGGTACTTTTTATCCTTTTATTAGCTGTTCTCTCTTCCCCTCGGCTTCTTTCACACACCCTTGGTAACTGAACACAAGAAATGCAGCTCCCAAGAGACCAATGGCATGATAATAATCACCTCTTTATTAAGATGAGACAAAGCTAGAAGACAGAGTCAGTTACTGGCACTGAGCTGTTAGTACAAGGCACTGCTAAACCACATCTGCTTAATCCAGAGAGCTTCCAGTCAAACAAAAAGCAGGTTCATGTGCTGCTGATGCAGAGAGAGATGAATCACAAACTTTGCTGGCAAGCTTTCCTTTAACTTGGCATGGCCCAAGATACAGAATCATAGAATCATAGAATCGTTTAGGTTGGAAAAGACCTTTAAGATCATCAAGTCCAACCGTTAACCTAGCATATGTCCAAATTCTGAAATAATTGGAAGGTAATTTTCTTTGAAGAAAAGAAAATTCTCAGGGAGGCCATTGCATTGCAGAATGGAAGTAAAGTGGTGCTTTGCCTCAAGTTGTACACGCACAGTCAGTGCTACACCTTCCTCGGAGTGCTGGAGAATAACAAATTCACCAGGCGATAATCAGCGGGGCGGTAATATCTGGTGTGTTCAGTGGATGGCATCAAGGGAAATGCCGATTGCTCCACTGTGGTGGGCAGTGGGGAACACTCTAGTAACAACAATAGGCTATTGTCCAGTCTATTGATAGTCCAGATGCTGGGAGATGAAGCCCTACGCAGGATTAGCACAAACAGGATGAACTCTGGCATTCCAAATGCACAGATAAATATGACTGTAGCTAAACTGCCTTGCAATGGTAATGCTTTTTTTCTACTCTCACTGATTTGCTTCCTCAGATTTGTTTTGGTTCTAGCTTGACATCAGGATCTTTCAAACCATTCTTTTAGGCACTTGGTATGGGAGGCTTTTTCAAAGGATTTTGCATTTAAAGCTTGAAATCAATGGGAAACAAATGCTTGTGATACCAACCAGACTCAAACTCAAATGTTTTAATATAGTGCTACAAATTCCAAAGAGCGGCTGCACTTTCACAAAGTATTTTGTGGGGTTTTTTAAAACTGATTTTGAAGAATAAAAAACCTCTGCCATCTATTTTAAGTGTTACTTTCAACATCTGTACCTTTATTGATATTTTCCACAAATAAAAGAATTTTTTTCTTTTTTTTGAGTGACACAAACTGCCAGCTGGACATCATACTGTTGTATGTATTTCTAACATTGGCATCTAAAAATGATTTATATGCATTTATGTGTGAATTTGCATGCACATGAGCAAAGAGCTACATTAAAATGGCAGTCACAAGCAGAATGGCAGACACTTTGGCAATGTTTGTGAATCATTCTGGCACATTAAGGAAATTGTTCAAAAAAGTGGAAGTAGCCTAATAAGTCAAAAGACTCACTCTCTCTCAAACAATATGTGTACATATATATTTAACATGTTTTTTTTTCTGGTTTGTGTTATCACCACACATACTCCTCCTCCTCTTTGGAATTACCTTTTTTCCAATTTGGGATCCCAAGCAGTTATCCCTGAGCAACAAAAATCACTCCCAAAACATCAGGTCTTGCATCAGTTTACTTGCTTTACTTAATCACTTTATATAACAGCCTCTGTAAAATTTCAAGAAACATATTTGCCTACGAATTGCTCAATAAACTGTGTCCGCACACAAAAATCTTTCCTTTGAGTCCCTATCATTGCGTAGCTGTATTAAACACAACTATGACAGGAGCTCTAGAGGATACAGTGAACCAATGGTTCAGGGAGTTCAGGAAGATGTAGTAGTAAAAGGTGAATAAATAAATGAAAAAGCAACCCTTGGTGAGATTTCCACATGCATTCATTCTGGTTGCTGCCAGCACAGCAGGAGTTGTGCCTCTGCTCAAGAATTGTCTCTCCCCTCCTTTGGCCAGGGAAAGACCATTCACAACTCATATCAGAGGCCCCTGGAACTCCCTCCTTCTCACCTCCATAGCCCTGGGAGGCTGTCATGATACAGCTCCAGTAAACTTGGCTCTAGCAGGAACTCATAGGTAAATTCGTGATTCTTTATGCATCAATTTTCATTTAAAATATTTATCAAAGATAACACTTTTCCAATTTCTTTTTTTCATTCTGCAAAGTATTGTGGGCTAAACAAATCTTTAATAAGTCTAAATAAATGCTCTTTCCTTCTGGAGCTGACATGACAATATATTATCAGTATGTTTGTATTTTCTTTATGCTAGCTGTTGATTTGAAGGCATGAGGGGAAACGTGTTGTGCAGAGAAGCAGCTCAGATTTGTTTTTCCTCCTTTTTAGACTTAGACAGAACACGCATCTCTCTGCTGCAGAACTTAATTCCTTCACACAATGCAGAGACTTTCAGGAACTCTTTACCAGATTGGGTTGCTGATAAAAACCTATCAATAGCACAGCCCACAGGGCTCTGCACCGGTGCAGTCTATTCTTTCACTGTCATTTTTGCCTATGCCTAACACATGATGGGGAGATACGGAGAAAGTGACCAAAGTTTTCAGAGCGACCTAGACTGCTGTTTCGTCAAAGGCTCGGTAATGCAGGCTGGGGTGAAGCTTATAATAAGCTAATTCAGGAGCCTTAGTCTCTGAACATGGCCTCCTCACATCTCAATGCAGATAAATTTCCTTCATTGTTATATTACAGCCATTTTGCTTACTGTTAATTAAATAATAGCCATATTGGGCATACAGCTATACAGCCATCCCTGACTAGCCATAACTCTTTCCCTTGACCTTGGAAGAAGATCTTAAAGGTTCAACCTCTCTGCTCTCAAACTTCATTCATACCAGTGCTTTGCTCTTTGGTGATGAAGTCTCCATACTACAATCTCCAGCCAACCTCCAAAGATCAGCATCATCACAATGAATCACTAGACCACACACTACAGAAGAAACTGTGGAGTTAGTTCTGATTTAGTGGTTCCACTCCCTGCACATACCAAGGGAATTAAAAAAAAAAGGTATTGCCATACAGTCCTGTCAACTAACAGTAAGAGACTAAACACTAGTCTTTCCTCCTCACTGAAGACAAAAAGCCTAGAAATCTGACAAAAACCCCTCCAAACAGGCAAAAGGTCAAATAAATTAAACAAAATTCTGAATTCTAAGCTGCATCTCCTGTGTGATAAAGCTCAAGAGTTCTGTTCTAACATGTGTCAGACACTGTTGAGCTTCTGGAGAGGTGACCATCATAGAATCATAGAATCATAGAATCATTGAGGTTGGAAAAGACCTCTAAGATCATCGAGTCCAACCGTCAACCCAACACCACCATGCCCACTAAACCATGTCCCTAAGTGCCTCATCTACTCGTCTTTTAAATACTTCCAGGGATGGGGACTCCACCACTTCCCTGGGCAGCCTGTTCCAATGTTTCACCACTCTTTCAGTAAAGAAATTTTTCCTTACATCCAATCTAAACCTCCCCTGGCGCAACTTGAGGCCATTTCCTCTCGTCCTGTCACTAGTTACTTGGGAGAAGAGACCAACACCCACCTCGCTACAACCTCCTTTCAGGTATCATGGTACTGTACTCTACTGTACCGTCCCATCCCTCAGCTATCTCTGCCTTAACCATGGTTGCAAGAAAAGACCACTTTTTATTTATGAGGTTGTTTATGCCAGATACCTGTGCCAGCTGGAGTCTGGGGCAATTATGATTTCTCCTTTATGTCACCTGTAACCAGTAGGTGATACAGGTGCAATTCAGTAGAGGACTCTCAGGCAATCCTCTTCCAGGCCCTGATCCAGCCAGGTACTTTGTACTGAAGTGAACTTTTGACTTTAATCAGGAAAGTTAAGCAAGTACTGGCTTCCAGTGAGTAAAAACTCCACCAGTAGTTTGTATTGACACACACTAGCCGCAGCACATCAAAATGGAAACATTTCTGCCATATCATTTGTGCCAGCATGTCTCAAAGCAGCCTTGCAGAAAACTGCCACAACAACAACAACAGGAAACGAAAGCCCGCTCTCTACCCTTCCCCGGATTTTTAAGACTTCAATATATCTACGATGAAGCAAACTGGTCGCTCAGTCCCCTTTGCCAGATGTACCAAACACAAAGCATTTTCAAATACACACACAGTTTAGTTTATCAACACAAGAACCATAAAGTAATCTAATGTAGGAATTCAAACTGCCAGCAAGAAACAAGTAGTAAGAAAGCACGATTCAAAATACCATGAATCTGGCCCAGATTGTAATTGAAACAGTGGCTTTGGTAGTTTTCAGTAAAGCTGCGCAGACTGCATATTCCTCTTTTTGTTCTCCTGTAACACGAGCAGCCACAGCATTGCTAGCATCTTTGCTTTTCCTTCTTCTTCTGTCATTAGCAGTACTCTGCACAAAAGATGACCAGGGTGTGATCCATCAGCCTTGGAGGTGAGCAGCAAATGCACCGAATCAAACATATCTTAAATCAGATCTTTAACGAACAAATGTGGCAGAGAAATGGCTTAGAAATGAAATACAATTGCATAAAAGATGCCATGGCAGCATTTCTCTCTTTTCTTTCTTTCTTTCTTTCTTTCTTTCTTTTTTTTTTCTTTCTTTCTTTTTTTCTTTCTTTCTTTTTTTCTTTCTTTCTTTTTTTCTTTCTTTCTTTTTTTCTTTCTTTCTTTCTTTCTTTCTTTTCTTTCTTCCTTCCTTTCTTCCTTCCTTTCTTTCTTTTTCTTTCTCTTTCTTTCTTTCTTTCTT
>NW_008795527.1:5490193-5552985 GCF_000699145.1 Aptenodytes forsteri
TTTCTTTCTTTCTTTCTTTCTTTCTTTCTTCCTTCCTTCCTTCCTTCCTTCCTTCCTTCCTTCCTGCTTGGGCAGAGGCTGATTTGTGTGCCAAAGGCCCCTTTCTGTGCAGAAGCCCCCAAGACGATCTGACTGTAAGCTAACAAGCTGATTGCAAAGGAAAGTTTTAGATTTTTTTTAGACTTTTGACTAAATTGAAAGACTGCACACATTTTCCGCCATGGTTTGTTTATGATGTAAATGATGGCTTAAACATTGTTCTTCATTGAAAATAGTCCAGCTGCCCATAATCTGGCATTGATTTTCAGTGCATATTTTGCAGCTTTTAAATACATTCTTGGCAAGAAAGCTAGAAATTTTAGCCTATGATATTAAAATCTGCAACTGGACTTGAGTGTGGAAACATTTTTCCAGGTCTTCAGTCTGCTCCATTTTAGGAAGCTCCATTTTGGTCGTGGATGCATGAGAATGTTGCATTTGAGCCAACAGCGGGTGTAAAGTGCACCACAGCTCCAGCAGCATCATTTTTCTGAAGCCATTTCTGAACAACAGGAGAGCCTGTGGCTTGCTGTGGCAGTGTGCATCTTCAGATTTGCTCTCCCAGTTTATGAACAAATTATCACAGCATGTAGTTTTGGAATTTTGGATGATTCTTTGTTAACACACTGTAAAATATTTTTAATTCTTAAAATATCTAACCCTCAACTTTATCATTCAGTGCAATCTCTTCATCCTTATGTCTATTTGATAAAATTAAAACACAAAAGCAAAAAGAAAAGCACTTCTCTGCTGCTAATAGTGACTAAAGTTGCTAATATTCTGAATGCAAGTGTACAGTTTAGACTCTCCCGAATTACAACCATTAAGGTTTTAAGTGGCAGACTTATCTCTTCACTGATGTTGAAGTTAGCATGGGTTTCAGACATTCAGTGTAAATTATGGCTTATTTAAACAGTATCCTTCATTTATAGCTGTGAATAATAAAGATCCAGACACACATCCACTACTACACCAAATTACACTGCTGTGAGAAAAATAAACTAAAAATACGTCTGAAAATCATTGTGCTATAATACTATCCCATTTCCCTCCCTCAAGACACTTAAAATGCCAGGCTGAATTCTAGTAGAATGAATTTGTTTACACAGAGTTTGGACATAATAAGGTTCAAAGATCCAACAACAGAGTCCTGAAAAATCTGAGAAGGTATTGTATTTCTGGTTCAAACACAATGCTGGTATGATGTGTCAGTCTTTTCATAAAAAACTTTACTTGTGTATGTCTTATTGAAAAGCCGCTACACTGTAATACCAAAAAGAGAGTAGCTATTAAAACTGGAGCCTTTGCAAGTGTTGTATGGTAGTTATGATGGAAATAACCATTATATTCTGGCCCAATAGGTGCAATATTATTACTCTTTTGAAGCAGCAAATAAAGTAGCTACTAAAGGCAGCCTGCCCTGACTGCAGTGGAAGGGGAAGAGGCAAGGTTTACCCATCAGCACATCATTAATTTGGATTTTTCTTTAGTCTGCAAATGAGCATTCAGGTGCTTTTCTGATCCAGAGGCGGTTGATATTAACTGAAAGATTTCTGTTGACTTCATTAAGCTTTACATTTAGTCCTTAAGAAAGAGCGAGTTTTGCCAGAAGTTGAGAACCTTGTTTTTTTCCCTCTCTCTTGCTCTCTCTCCAAGGTTCAGCTCTGCAGCAGCTGACTGAAATAGACTGAAAGCCTGAGCTCAATTTCCAGTTGATGCAATTTTTGGTTTGAGTGGATTTCCACCAGCAGGTAACTTTGCCCCATCATCTCTTTCTACAGTAGCTTTGACTCAGTATTGCCTCATTTGACCTCACGGTCAAAGTGCACGTGGCTTCATTCAGTAAATGTAAACTGCCAGGGATGGAGGACATCTTTGGACACTTCCTGGTGTCAAACCAGAGCAGGGCTTGGACTCAAGCTCTCTGGTCATAAACACTACCTGCATGTTGACTCACACGCTGGCATGGACCTGGAGTGGGGCAGCTGGCTCATGAGGCAAAGAGCTCAGACACGGGAAGACTTGGGAGCCCTTATTCCACTCATGCTCCCACAGACACTATAAAGGGGCCTGCGCAGCCTGGTCCAGGGGGCTTGGCCCTATGCTTGGGCACTCTTGCCAAAAACAGTGTCTCACCACGCAAAGGACTGAAATTCGTGCCAGGTGGGTGATACCAACAACGCAGGCTTTTCTCCACCACAGACTAATGTCAAGAAATACCTTGCCCATAATCAGAGATGACCTCAAAAGATTGTAGCTTAATTTTACTTCCATCATGAGATGGACTGGAAATTTATGTTATGAAATGTTCAAGATGTTAAAAGAGGTTTCAGTTTGGGTTAGCCGCATAATGGGAAAACAAGGATAATTTAGCATTTACAAAAAAGCTTGTCAAGTTTTGTTTCCTTCTACCAACATTAGCCAGGGAGGTTTGGATCTTGCTTGCACGCAGAGTGTGGGAAGAAAGGAGGATGGAAAGGTTCCACGTTTGGCCTCTCTTTCTCACCATGCTGAATATCAGTAATGGATCACTCAGACAATTTCCTTCTCTTTGAAACCATTGTACTCTGCCGGGCAGATGTACAATACTAATGCAAGCACCAAGAAATACAATAATAACCCTATGGGATTCTATATATTCCATGAGCTTTATGGATGCTTTCCCATAAATACCAGATAGACAGTTGAATTCTAAACTGATTGTGTGCACTGGTTCTAATTTACTCCCTCCTACTTCACTCCATTCATCTTCTGCTCCTGTTGCTCTCTAAAGTCTGTTTGACAACTTCTGTTCTATCTCCGTATTTCGCCTCTACACTTTTTGTGCATAATTGGATTACTGTTTTTTTCAAGCATTTGAATATTTTTCCTGTTCTCTTTTCTCATCCTGCTATAATTCCCTTGATTTGGTTTCATTCTCATAGTTCATGCAGCATTTGATTTCCTAGTTGGTGGTTTTCTTTGCATATCTCTGTTTCTTCTCTTCCCCCTACTCATTCAACACTGCATGTTCCTCCAAAGGCTGATTCCTCATTCTGAGTTTTATTCCAATACCTTTTCTCCTTTATCACTGCCCTATCACAGTGTGTGCAATAGTTTTCAAGCAAATCTCAGAACTTTTAAAGAGGTACCTTTCCTTCAAAATTACATCACATCTGTATTTGAACTTCCAGAGAGTGCCACCTCTTCTAAGAACAGGGGGGCGGGGGAGAGGGACAAGAGTTTATTTTGAATGGAAACTATACTATTTTAACTGCACCAGATTTCTTGGAAAGTATAACCAGCTAATATCTGTGAAATGCTTCCAGCATTGAGAAAGCATGCCAAAATTGAAAAGCAGGAGTTGAACATGAACAGATTTGGAGCTGCCCTGTAATAATTACAAATGCTGAATGCTGACCTGCTTATTGGAACAGTTACTGTGCAGATAGATTGGTTTTGTTTATTAGTGGGAAAAAACAGCTAGGACGGAAAAAAATAGGGACAGATAAATCACTTTTCTCTGGACAAGGGAAGATTGTTCAGAGACAATAACAGGACAAGAAAAAGCCTGGGTAGCAAGGGAGAGTAGCGGTTTTAAAAACAGCATGTTCTCAAGTAAGAGAATTATGCTGGGAACCAGACTGAGGAAAAGGCACCCTTCCTTTGGTTCTCTGAAGAAGTCAAGCCTGGACCACCAGCCTGGATCTGGTTGGGACACCACTGTGATTACAAAGAGCTAAAACTTTAATCAAGCGAGTAGCCCATTGAGTTAAAACTAAGCACATGTGTCTCTGCAGGACCAGAGATTCTTTTGCAGTGACTTTTGTGATTTTTGTCTGAGACGATTCAAGAGCAAAACCTCATAGCTTCAGTTGACTTATTCCTCTGAATATTTCAAATATTCAGAAGTTCCCCAAAGTAGTTTTAACATTCCTTTTAAGCTTTCTTATTAGTGTAGAGTGGCCAGTGTCTTCCCCACATGAAATTTCCCTTAAACGCTCAAACTCAGGCAAAGAATTCCTGTGTTTATGCCAATAGTCCCTCTCCATGGACAGAGCTTGAAGACAAAAACAAAAAGAAATCAGCCTTTGGAAAAAAAACCTCTTGCAAAAGTATTGTTAAAGAATAGTTAACAGAGCACAGAAAAGCCATGTGAGCATACTCCAGCCAGAAAGTTATACATATTTTTCAGATTTTTAATGCCTTCTCTGATGAACCTTAAAAATCTCGGTTCTCCATTAGCATCCAGCCTTTGAGTCAGCAATCAAGAGGGAATAATTCAGAACTGACATCACAGGCAACTTCACAGTTTAATGTCAGCATATGACAGGGAAAGGAGAGACTTGCATCAGGTTTTCATCAAATTGTGTTTAGAAGTTATCATGGGTTTCTAAACATAGGTCTGACCAGTCCCACATTTGGCACCAAGTGCAGCCTTTCACAGCCTGCCCTGGAAGGGATTTTTGTGACTTGATTTCTTCCTTGTCAGATGCCGTAACCATTTTTAGGTGACTAATGAATATTTTAATCTGACCTTCTAATCTCCAAGTGTGTTACATGCCAAAGAATAATAAGATAGGGGAGAGTATGTTACAAAAGAGATGATTTCATTGAAAAATCAGAATCCTTTGCCAAATTTCACTGTAGTTAATGTTCTGCAATATGCCAAAAATATCAGACAAGCAGGCGTCAGTATGATTTATTTCACCGCTATTTCCTTTTCTCCCTCAAATTGACCACTGAGGCCGCTAAACTGGCATGCATAAGCATACACTTTGCACATGTTAACTGAAGTGTTTGTCAACAAATTACATTCCTTTCTCCATTAGCTGGTCTTTGGTCAGCCATCTTGAGCTCTTATACAAAAATTAGTATCAGATGGGTGGTGTGCTTTTGCATATCTATCCATGCCAAATTGAAATGGGTAAGGAAGATTTACAATAGAAAGGGTTTGTTGTTTTTCAAGATCTAGTACAGATTTTAGTTCACTGGATCAAAACCTCCTTGAGTATATCTTGGATCCAGAACCATTTCGAATGCTTCTAGTTTTTGGATCTTTTCTCATCTAGGATCTTACTTGTAGTTTATACAGTACCTGCCCACTGGTATACGGTTGCAAATGTCACTGATGCCAGCTGAAGTTTCATCTACGTTCCAAAGAATAAAGTGTAAGCTCTGTCCATTGACATCTCACAACAAGTTTAAGTAACAACATTAAACTGGTAGACAGCTCAAGTCCAGAATAAAGGTTTGAAGTGTGTATGGAGCTGCTTTTTCTTCCACAGTACAAAGAACATCTTTTTTTCCAGAGCAGTAAGTATAATCCTATCTTCTATTTAAAGCATGCAGTTTATTATCCCACTTTTTCACTTACGTTTTTCTATAAGGTCTCTTAATCCATTTCACTGAAAAGGGATTTTAGCAAGTGTAA
The DNA here is from genome assembly GCF_000699145.1 of Aptenodytes forsteri. Taxonomy (NCBI): domain Eukaryota; kingdom Metazoa; phylum Chordata; class Aves; order Sphenisciformes; family Spheniscidae; genus Aptenodytes; species Aptenodytes forsteri. The sequence continues at coordinate 5,495,646 of NW_008795527.1, forward strand.
CACATATCAGATTTCTGGATAGACAGACAGATTTCCTGGTTTTTTTCTTTCATTAGTGAATGCAAAGCTATTTCTTTTTGAAACTGTTCATAAGTGGGAGCTGAATGAAAAGGAGATTTTCTTTTTTTCCAACTACTGTACAAGAACCCTGTGTCTACAAGTGTGTTGGAGAAAGATCAGAGGAATATTCATGTAGTGTCATGCATATGTACAAAATTTCTAATTGATTAATCACACATTATGCAAACCTGTCAAACATCATGTTAAAATGTATACCAGAGTTTCAAAAATGATGAATTATTATTAATGCTTCTGAGATTCCCAAAGCAGGTAAAGATGACTGAATTAATCCTCATGATGATTATGTAAGACAGGCAGTATCTCACTTTGAAAGACAAGAATCATTATTTTCTATAAGGACTTCTCAGTTTGAACCTTCAGTAATAAACTTCCTGATATGGATTTATAAAAGATATCAAGAATCTAGAGATTGCAGTGTGTCAGATAGAGTTGTATATATCATCCCCTTCTGAACGAGCAAGGAAAGAAACAGCCTTTGTGACTACAGGAACAGACGCACAAAAACCTGACAGAATTAAAGTTCTAAAGGAAAATAGTGACCTAAGTGGGTTTTCCCACATCGGACTCTGACACAGCCCAGCTGAGAAGTCAGGCCTCCCAACTCCACAACTTAACTGTGAAAACATCATTTAGCCTATCCTACACTACATTCTGGGGCTCAGAAACTTCTGTATTAGTCACAGCTTCTTTGCAATAGTCCCTCCAAATATTAGGTGGTTTATTGCAAAATATTGTTGTTTCCCATGTACCTGCATTTTTTTCCCCCTTTTTTTACACATGGTCTTCTTGATTCTTAGAATAGCTGTACTGCAACTTCATTACTTGGTGGCTCACTGAAAACTTTTCGGTTCCATGCTCCAAGAAACACATGAATGAAACCCCCTTATCTTTGGCCTCAGGGTGCTGCCTCTGCACATGTGGAAGTAGGAAATTAAAACAGCAGTCTCCAGAGAAGTCTTACCAATCTGACTCTGCCTCCTGCAGAGGACAAGCCTGTAACGATGTGAAAGTTTCAGCTGTCAGGTTACCGAGGTAGAGGGAGGAGGAAGGAAGGTGGAAGAATTTATTTCATCTCTCCTTGAAAATTTCCTGTGACCCAGGGAAGCCATCTAAGCTACAAATACAGAGTTCATAAATCCTCAGCCACGCTTGCTAGTGACTCCTGTAATTTTGAACACTTCAGAATCATCACCAAACAGTGGCACATCTGACAGCTTTGTTAGGAGAAACCAATCCTTCAGTCCTTCCACAAAATAATTTCAGAGGCAGCGACACTAGAACTGAAGTCTGTATAACATCACAGCAAATCTTCTTCCATTTGGCCACCGTTGAGAAGTATCTGCATTCACAGCTCTCTAATGCCAGGATGGTCAGCTGTCCCAGGGCTGCAACTCGTACCAAAAGTATTCACAAGGCTGAAAGGCTGAAAGCCCCTGGACGCATACTACTTACCGTAAAAAGCTCAAAATGGGGGAACTCGGGGGGAAATTAATTGGCAAGAAGTGAAAGTGGTCCTCCAGGTGTCCTACACAGTTCACTGAGCAAGCATCCATCCCAGCGCAGTTTGGGAACTGTGTTTCAGATGCCTTTTAGGCTTGCTTCCTCACCCAGCCCTGCTTCCAGGAGCACAAGGCATCCCCTGCGAGGAACCGCTCAGATACAGCTCAAGTGCAACGCAAGTTTCAAGAGCTATAATTTAGCTACATCTGCTCTTGTAGGCAGTGCACAAAAAGGGATTTCTGATTATACAAATGGAGGGGCCGAATGCAAATCATGAAGGCTGCTATTGTCTTCATCACAAGGTCTTACATCCAGTCCCCCAGACAACCCAAACAAGGGGGCCTCCCCACAGCAGCTCAACTTTTGAAGAATCTTCTAAAAGAAGGGCTGCTGCATTGCAGGGTTCGGGCAGCTCCTCTGCCTGTAGTCCACAGAGAATGTATCTCCACCTTTAGCTCTAGTCAGTGCAGCAGCTGAGCTGGAAGAGAGCCACGCTCCTGCAGATGGGCAGGAAAAAATCAAAAATCAAAACAAAGGCCAAAAGCAACTTTTATTTTTTTTATAATATTGTGCTTGTGGAGTATCTGATTAATGACTTTAGAAGTTTCAGAGCAGACAGCATTTGGGACAAGCTTAATTTAAATGTAGTTCACAGTTCAACATAATTAGTAGTAAATAATGAAAAGACTCCTGGTCTGAAATTCAGGACTTGGACTCTTTTTGCATCACATCACTGGGTCACCTGTTTATAATTTGAAGTATAACAACCTGATGACATTTTGATGTCTCTGTAGTTATTTGGGGACTTTTTATAGCTCACAGGAATTTTGCCTAACCTTTTTCTCTAGCATACAGAAAGATATTCTGCTACGATACATTCTTGAGCCTCTGCTTCAGCAAAGGCTTTAACACATGCTTTGAAATAAGCCAATGCTGAAAGGCATTGCCTTACAATTTGCACATTAGCTCATATTTGAAATCAAAGCTAGTTTTCAGATGACTTTTCAGATTACTTCAGATGATACACACTGCCCAGTGTTGGTTTATACTAAAAATCTCTAAGCAATTTTATCTGGGAGGGATTTTTTACTTGAGAAGGAGAGTTTGGGCTTGTTAAGCCTATTCTTTCTTTCTTTGTTTTTATTTTTTAATTTTTACTCTTCAATGACTTGGAAAACTGATACCTGTAAATTTTTCCATAGCTTTTGGGGAAGGAAATAGGAAGAAGCAACCCACACTGGGTTGGAGCCTATACGACCCAGTTTTAAGTTTTAGCATGCAGCATATTCATTATCAAATTACAACTCCTATAAAGCATAGTTTGCAAGAGCCATGGCAGACTAGCATTTAACAGGATGGAGACAACGTGTACAGCTATAAAAAACCACTAAACTAAAGCTGTATGACAAACCAGGCAGCACAAAGATTTTCACTGCTTACAGTTTCTTTGTTTTAACTCTAGGGTTACTAAGTTAGCTTTGGCTTCCAAATAATTAAAACCTGTTCTAATTATCCTCGTTAACTATACCCTCTAATGTAAAAAATGCCTGGTTTCAAAAGATGGTGATGTAATGACGGCAGAGTGTGATGGACATGTACTACTTTGCTTCCAGGCACCTTGGAGGAACTAATATATGTTTATACTCATTTTTTGCCTTGTTTGGGTCTTATTCCACTTCCTCTGTGGTTGCCTTGCTCTGGGCCTGTGACGACAATCAATGATAAAGGCAGACCATGTACAGTTCAGCTGCAGACATACAGTGTAAAAAATAGACAGAGCACAGTAACACACACCATAAAAAGAGTTTCCGGGGAGGGTGTTCATGTAACCCCATCCCTGTCTTTTTCTTCTCTCCTCACTTCCCCAGGGAACAATTACATTTAAGAATAATCCCCTGTCTTAGCATATTTGAACAAGGAAAATTAAATTAGCTGCTTCCCTGTCTGCAGTTCCTAACATTATTAGGAAATGCTTAATGAAGGCTCCTCAGAACCCCTTCACACATCTTGTTAACTAAAAGCCTGTGGTTTACAGCCCCTAGCCACAATAGCCAAGAAATGCCAATTAGTAAAAATGCCTTATTCAGAGAATATACACAACTGAAATATTAGTCACAGATAATGACTATAGTGGCTCATGTTAGGATGGAGGCTTCCCATATTACAAATGTACAAACTGGGTACTCATTGCTCCTCATGGTTTTTTGCCTTGGCACAACTCTAGGTTATGAGGGGATGGGATGGGTGGATGGAGGTATATGAAAGCCCTTAGCAATTGAGCCACTGGCCTGGACAAAAGAATGTGTTGTCATGAAATAGCCTTTCATGAGTCCTGATCCCCACTACACAAAAAGGGACCTCAGGCAACATTTTTTTTTTCCTTAAGATTTTAAAAAAATAAAGTTTGGGTAAATTTTAACCACCAGAAAGGCAAGAACATTGAAGAACAAATATAGAATCCTGGATGCTAGAAAAAAAAATTGCAGGGCCCTTGAGAGTGCTAGGCTGTATGCCAGCATTAAGCCAGCCCATGTCATAAAGTAGAACAAGAAATGGGGACAGACCCAAAGCCCACTGAAGTCACAGGCAAAAGTTCTGCTGATTTCAAGGTAATAGGGCTAATGTAAAAGTGCCGTCTTTAACCAAATTTTAGTTTTGTTAGCACACCAGACTTTTGCCACCAATTTATCCACCCACATTTATTTTAAATAAAATATAAATATATTGTCCAATATTGCTTGTTAACAAATACTAAAAGGAAACCAAATCAATAGTTTTCCTGTATCTTACTCTGACCTTACAATGCAAATAACTGAGCATCCTTTTCAAATCTGCACTTTCCATGCATATGTGTATCCACACCAGTTGTTGTCATATGATTTTACTCATAGACTAAGAAACAGACTCTAGCAGTCATTAAAAAGCTGTACAGCTAGCACTCGTAGCAGCATGGTAAAGTCAGTCTGAGATGCTGCTAAGGATTCTGCACTGCTTAACCTGTTTGGTCTGGAGGTATCTTAGGATTTCTAAGAAGCATTGTTTGGGTTTTTTTCCCAAGATAGTGGAAATATGCTACAGATAGCTGCAATTTTGGTAGCTGTACAGTACTGAAAAAACAGGACCTATAATCTAATATTACCCACTGGAAGGTGAAGCAAAGTAACCTGGCTCCTAGGTCTGAGTGACCTAAAGTAGTGCCTGTAATCTGGTGTTGGAGTAATTTAGGAGGGCTCAGGGGTTTCTGTATGCCATAGATGTGGGCTGTTGTTTAAGGTGCGTAAGCATTACCTTAAGGTGTTTAAACATTCAAAACGAACAGAAAAAAAGCATAGCTAAGGATTTTACTTTGATTCTAGTTTTTCATGTGTGCTTTAGTCTGATCTCATTTGATTCACCAGTAATTAGACATGAGAAATGTCAAGATAAGCTAAACAAAAGCAAAATACTATCTGTACCATTCTTCTTGGACTTGCAATCTATGCTCACAGACTAAATTGAAAATCACCTAAATAAACACATCTGTTAAGCTTACATTTTCCAGTGATAGCAGTTTTAATGTTGTGAAATGTGTTTGATGTGTTCATGTTACAAAGACCAGTTTCCAAAATGTTACTTTCCAACTTTTTTTAAGTGTAAACTGACCTTTTTCCTGTTGGCTCTCTGCTGGCCAAGACATATTTCATTTAATACTGGCTAAAGCTGGAGGTAAAATATTAAAATACTCTAGCGGTTTTATATGTATGTTGGAAAGAAAATATTGTGAGGGTTGTATGGAGAGTAGGACCAAAAAGTTGAGCTCTGTTAAATGTCTTCTCTAGCAGTCACACATTGCAATAGATTACTTTGGTCAATAGTTAGGTAGGAAAGACCATACCTTTTAAGACAACTACAAGTCAGCATTTTTGAGCTCCAAGAGAAGGTTATCAATTATATGAGGTGATAATACAGACTGAGGGCCAGAGGCAGCACTGGCACATAGTGCAAAGATATCTGTAAGCACATCTGTAAGCATTTGTGCCTATGTCTATGTAGAGGAATCAAAGTGTCTAAACATGCTCCCTTTGAAATCAATGCAAGAAAGTCCTATTTGCCTTCAGGGCGCAATATCAGGTTCCTCATGAGAATAATAGAAGCACGACTGGTAGGGTGATAAGTGATGGTTAGCTGGACAAGAGGAGACTAGAGAAGGGAGATGCCTCTCTTGCAGTGGCTTTACCTGTTGTTTTTCTGGGTATTCGCATTGCTAGCCACCCAGCCATGAACAGCCCATCATCTGCACCATTTTACTCTTCAATCCTAGGTTTGGTCCCCAGTTGCCGGGAACAGGTCAGAATTGAAACCTCAGAAAAATAGCTGAGAGGGCAGACATTGATTTTTTACTTCTCCCAGACATGGAAAGGCTAGCCTGACAAAGGTCAAACACCCCTTTGCAGGTGGATAAGGGAAGAAATAGAGTCTTTAATTTCTATTTTTCTTGAGGATACACCAACTTTGTTACTTGTGTGAACCAAGAGACTTATATTATTAGAAATCTTATGTCCAAACATCATCCTAGCAATTTCCTTTTAAACAGAAATCAGATCTAACATGCAATTGGCTTCTTTGCTAAAGAATCAGCAATAGCACTTTAAATGCTATTTGTTTACAGTCATAACAGCTTCTTTTTCCCCTTAGCCTCTCAAAACTTGATGAGGTTGAAAGGTTTAAAATCAGTTTATATTAGTTTATATTAGTTTATACTTGCCAGGCTGCCATCAGACATTGATATTTATTAAGTCAAAAAGAGGGCACGTGATTAGTGGCGCGCTGTCACTAAGTACCTAGAATGATCTCATAAACCCACCAGTCCAGCCTTATTAAGAGCTGTAATAAAATACACTCATTAGAGCACAGAGGATAGACAATAGCCTGACATTAAAGCACTTTAATCCTCTTGCAGTACAGCAACTGCAGCACTTAAGTTTAAGATCATCTGCTCTTACGAGGTTTGATATAATTTGTGTATAAGTAAATAAACCAGAGTACTGTTAATACCGATTATACAAAGCATTCAATGGGATTTTCCATGCCAAATGCTGAAATGAAGATATATTCATGTATTCATGGAACACATGGAAACATGGACTTGTCCAAAATTCAGCAGAATTCAGCAAGCAAATCACAGTCAGAAGTGACATTGGAGTAATGTCAGACAGTAACGCCGAGCATTTGGGGGTTAAACTCTTGTAAGATGAATCACGATGTCAGATCAGTACAAACTTTAAATTGACAGCTGCTCTTCATCTCTCCCCCACATCCCCTGCAAATAATGCCCTAATAAATATTGGAGACACACCTTGGTTCTGACACTGGCAGCACTAACAGTGATGTGTAAAGTCTCTTAACAAAGCCCAAAAGCCAGGAGGCAGGACAGATCCTGGGGAACAAGTGTCACCTTGCTTTAACTGTCTTTCAGGTGCCCCAGCTGAAATTTTGAGGACTGGAGCAACAGAGATGCTGGGGAGGAAGGGCACAAGAAAAGCAGAAAAACTGAGACCTGCAAGGCTTCATCAGAGAGCAAGTGAGAATGATGATTGTAGGTCAAGGATGCCTAAGATGACAAATGTGCAAGGGCTGAGACCAAAACAAGAACACAGGAAATAGTAAAGGCAGCAAATATACCAGATGAGGCAAAAGCTGGCCGCAGAAAAAGGAACAGGGTGTGAGTCACAAACTGGTTCTCTGACACCAAAAAGTAGATAGGAGGAAGGAGATAGACACCCAAATGGTGAGAAAACAATTCAAAAAACAAAGAAGGAAGAAATAAAAGGAGATACACTTTAGATCAGTAATTTGAAGGACATTCAGTTTCTTAAGAAAACAGTTAATTGACAGTTACAAGTCGAATTCCTTCATTGCAAACATCAGATGCAGGGATGCTAGAAAGCTTTGTGATTGTGCCAGTTTGATAAATTACGTGACTTGCACATGGTAGAGGTGGGGAAAATAGGCAACAAAATTTTCCCCAAAAGTCAAAATATTCCATTTCAACACTTTTATGAGATAAATACTTTTTTAAAATTCAAAATATATTTTTAAAATGTCCCTCAATTTTGCTTATTTGACCAGGAGCTATTGTTAACCTAGTTCCCTTAAGAAAATTGAGGACTTCTATTTCTGATAACACTTGACAGGATGGATTTTACCAACTGTAAAAATAGTTCACAATTTCTCCTGCCCATGCAGCCAGAGAGTGGCAGAAACCTGCACAAAACTACTTTTCTTTCTTCTTTTAACTGCCAGTGAACCAAAAGGAGGGAAAAAATGAATCATTCATTCCATTCTAATTCAGAAAATTTGAGACCGATGCTTTCTCACCAACCCTTTTGAGCTCCTGGTGATGTTCTGATTGCGTTTGCTCAGCTCTGGAGAAGGCCCACAGATTATAAATTCTTTCTGACAAGGACTCTCATTTATTTACTGCTGCCCGGAGTTGCCTTAGGGCTGTATCACATGGTATGGGAGGCCTGAAAGATTGCTGAAGCTCCCTTTCCCAGCATTGTCCATGTTTTGTTACATAATTTAACATAAACACAGATTCCTTAACTTCTGAATGTTTTGGGGAATATTTCACTTTGTTCAGCGTACTAAAAAGCCCTTTTTAATTGAGTTCTTCTTGAAAACATTTCAGCAACATAAACCCAGATATTATGAATGTCCCACTTCAAAATTCATCTTTATGATGCTTTTTACTGATGATTAAAGTAATTAGCAGCAACTTCATACCGTTGCTGGCTGCTTCCAGACTCGTGCTCCAGGAATATAACCATGCTTTACTGAACTGGGAGCCTCAGGTACAAAGCCAGAAGTGAGAACTGTGAGAACTGCTTTAATAGCTTGCCTCACGATACATTAGAGTAGGAGTTTTATCAAGACTGGATTTGTAGATTTGGCTTGAATGACTTGACAGACTGCAGTCTTGAAGTATGTTAAGAGAAAAACAATAACTCACTAAAAAGAGGATGAAACATTTCCCCATTTATTGGAAGATACCCTATTTAGATTGGGCCGTTTCTCTTAGGGACCTATGAACTCTGCTCTAAAGCCTAAGATTGATAAAATCTCTAGGACTGTGGTTAGTGGCAAGTAGCAATCACCTATGGGAGAAGAAAAACATAAAACAGGGACTGCTGCATTGTATTTTTATAAATTAAAAATTGGCCATAACTTTTATAATGTGAGCTGATTCCATTACAGTTAATACAGCTGTACAGTTTAGTCCTAGAGAATTGGGCCTTTTTTACAAGAGAAAGGGCTTAATTTTTTGTGACTATCTATCTTCTCTGTGGACAATTTCTCTTCCAAAAATGCTGAAGTTGAAAATGACCATACTGAGAACCATATGTTGAAAATAGGTGCTTTGTTAGAGGAAAAATGGGAGTGTTCATGCAGATACAATAGGCTATTATTTAGTGTTCATAAATTAGTGAATGCATTTCTTGGAAAGCTGTCGTTGCCAAAAGGCATGGTAGCAATGTAGGTGGTCTTCTAACTTTATTAGTTGTTATCAACAAATTGTAGTAAAGAAAGTACTGTGAAGCAAAAGATGCTAGAAATCAGACAGAATTGGTAACTAAAATGATGTTTTGTAGGTAATAGCTTGCAACCAATGTAATTCATACTGTACTAAAAAGTGCTGTGTCTCAGAAAAACTCAAAAAAACCCCAGATACTCAAGACCAGATAGTGACATATTTTTTCAGGGTAGTCAGACTTCCAAAATATACATATATGCACATATATATATATATATATAATTTCATGAGAAGGAAATGCTGCAACATTGTCTATTGAATCGTTTTTGTCATATTTAACAATCTGTATCTGTGATTACACACAGTAATTCTGACCCAGATCTTGCAGCAACAGAGATTTGTTCCCACTGATTATATCACTGCCTGTTTAATTTTCTATTCCCTATTCTGAACAATGAAATTGTATCGGTGACTCATATTACATTTTCCTAATTTCTGTACCCAGGCTGCTTAAGTATATTGCTCTCAGTATCTTTCCACATCTTCCTTTCACTTGTCTCTCTAAGCTTCTCTCATATCACATTTTCTTTTAGGTATTCTGTCAGCCCTTTTCTCCTGAAGAATAACAGCCTTCACTCAATTCCTTCTTAACACACATATTTCCTGGGAATGCCAATGCTAATCTGTTGGAGATGGAGAGCATTTAATGTAATAATTCTGCACAGCCTGAGAGATTAGACCCCGTTTGATCATTCCCCATGCTTTATTTATGTGTCTGACTAGTACTGTTTATCTCACTGAAAATGTGTAATCTAAGGGGGGGGGTAAAAAACAACTTGTGATTTTTTGAGTCTAAATGGACGCCCGGTTTTTGGAACGGGTGGTCCAGCCAGCTCCACACCAACATGGATGCTTCAAATGAGGAAATAAATAGTTTTTAGACACTGACAATTAGGTCAGTATAATGATAGGAACTGTCAGCACATTAGAAATAAAAAAGAAAAAAATTCCTCTCTTGACAGATAAGAATAAATTCTCTGCAAAATATTGGAAGGGATATTTTAGATGTAATGACTGAAAAGGAAAACCACCAAATAAGAAGAAAAATTACTAAAAAGAAAGAATATAGTCTCACAACATGGCTAACTAGTGCATTTCATTATATCCTATACTTGGATGCAAAGACAAGAAGAAAACTTTTTTCTTTTTTTGCTTTTCTTTTTTTGCTAATCTTTCGAGTCCTAGATTTAACCCTGTATTTTATGCCAGGGGGTCATTCAGCTACTGCTAATGAAGAGGGGAATGAAAAAGCTCTCAGTTTGAGATGGCTGCATGTTAGGGATACGCATACAGGAATAATTTTTTGTTGCCACAGGCTCATTAGAAACTAACTTTTCTGCCTTATTATTTTCCAAACAAGTTATCTCCAGTTTAGGGATAACTAAACTTGACCTGCCCCTGTAAGAGGTTTCATTAGATATCCTAAAGCATCCACTTTCCTCAAATAATTCTTTTTCAGCCATTGCAATACTGTTCCCGTTACAATCATAGTTCAGATATGAGAAGACATTGGGAGGTACTATCAAGTGCAGCTACTTCTGTAAAAATAAATAAAGACCAGTACCCTGTGAGTTAAGGCTAATAAAAATCAATGCTGGGGACTTTTTCCCACAGCCACTGGATCTGATCAAAGCTGCAAAGTCCATGGAAAAATTGTTATTCACCTCAATAAACACAGGCCAGTCCCATGCTCAAGGGTTCTGCAACTCTCTCCCCTGTGTCTTGCCACTATTAATGCTGCCGTTACTGCTGTGCCCCATGTACGTTTGCTGTCAGTGGAGAAAGCTCATCCAGCAGATTTGGATGATTTACATGCTCAGACATGGCACTGCAAAATAATAGGCTATAAAAGTAATTCATTTAGCAGTGTGACAGTGCTGGCTGTGAAATTAAAAATTTTTAACAATAAGGGTGGTTATTTCTAGATCACCTCTAATCCACAGAAGATCAAGGCACTCACCTCATTTTACAAATTGATTTATAAACTGTATATCAGAGGGATCATATCACTTACCAATGAAACCTCCGGAACAGCATTTCATAGAAGAGAAGTGCAGAACAGGGTATGGAGAAGAAATAACATGCTTGTTTAACAGTACCGTGTCAGTATGCACTGTGCCAACTGGAATTGGCCAGGACTCCAAAGCTAACTCCTCTAACCTTGTGAAAGTACTACATCATTCCTGATGTTTCATCCAAAACATGAGAAAAAGTCTAAAAGTTCAGATTATTGATCACCACCATAGATGACATTCTAAACCTCGTTTTCTTTCTTACCTAGCCAAGCATCTATGAAAAGCTTTTGCAAGAGTTGCTTGCAACAATTGCTTTCTGCTGCTGCTACAAAGTACGCTGCAGGGACTTAAACAAAGACATGACACTTCAGAACATTTTCTTTCTCTCTGTTTACACACACACTCTCTCTCTCTACCTCAAGATGAAAGCAGGTTTGTTTACTGAACAGGGATGGGAGCAAGAAAGTGTCCTGTAAACTTTCTTGGATAATTCAGCAAGTATTAATACCTCTTGTATAAGATTTTATTATCAGTAAAATGAATAACATCACCCATCTCTTGACTTCTGCATCAATAAAGTGATATAAAGAAAAATCATATTTTGCATCTGAGACATGCACAAAAAGCTAAATGACCTAGTGACTTGAAAATACAATGTGCAATAACTATTAGTTTAATTCATAAAGCTAAAGAACCAAGAAAAAAAATCACTTTCTTGTTTATAAAAATATTTTCTTATATTCTAATTGTTTAAAAATCTAGAATACAAAATGCCCTGTATTTCATGGACAATGACTACATAGCTAGATTCTGGCTGTGTGTATTACATTTTTTATAAAAGAAATGTATCACCTGAAGACATCTGTAAGGTGCTCAAACCTGAGAATAAACACTTTCTAACAGTCAAATGTTTTGTTTCTCCCTTAGCGTTAAGGGTAGCACAGTGATTAAGCTGAAAACATCTGCTTTGCTCCTTGTATATGGAAACTATAACCGTCTATCTATAGTGCCAATATCAATATACTGCTTCTTATTTGCCAAGCAGTGCTGGCTATCATCAAAAGCACACCTTTAATGGAGTAGCTGAAAGGCACAGGTCCACAACTATACTCAAGTAAGAATGGGATAAGAAGGTGATTGTGTCTAAATCTGTTCCTCATCATTTTACATCCCAGATGAGGTGAAAGACAGAAACACTGTACCTCACTCCCAGCCCTCTTTAACTGGTGACATGTACTGTTTTAGCTCTAGCTCCAGCTCCAAGTCTGTCAAAGACAGTGCTAATGAAATGTAATCTCTCTCCTTCTTGCCTATGCAGCTGTTTGATTAGAAGACTTAGTAAGGAAATAGAAATAGATCACAAATGCCAAGTGTACTCATCTCTGTACGGGTGCCATCAACAACATCCTTCAAGCCAGGCTCCAGGGGTTTCTTACTGGTGGCAAAGGAGCCTACATGAAGTACATAAGCCAAACAAGCTTTTTTTCACCCATTGTCTAGTACCAACAACATAAACAAATTTTCAGCAACTCAGGTTCTCCACTGGTGCAGCTCTTCTCAGTGATCGCCAAAAGTGTTCATTCACCTAGTATCCAGGTGCTGCACATAGATAACTTTGCCTTTAAATTATCTCCAGAAGGAACAAAATACTAGTTAATTCCATGAGCTTCAGAGCTCATCCTTCATTTAACACCAGGAATGATGTAACTCAACAAAGCTGGGACCAGTCTGACTTTCCTCAAAGCCAGATCCCTAGCAGCCCCCATACCGAAGGCATGCAGCTGTGGTTTTTCCACCCCACAGGGACACAAAGGGCTAACACTATCCTGCTGGAGTCTGTACCTACAATACCCACAGCAACTCATTAAAAAATGGCATGATGTGCACTGGAAGAGATTAAATTATCTGGTGAGGATGAAGTCCAGCAAGCAATCTTTTATGCAACTAGACAGTAAACACCACTGACTACACATGGGGGTCATTTAGCACTCACTGCTCATACTAGCCAATCCCACATACATGCATGAACAATTAACATCTTTTTTCTTTCCAGACTAGATCTTCCCAATTAAAAAGATATCAAGATATACTGTGATGCCTCCCTGTCTTTTATTTTATCTTATCCTTAATTATCCTTCCTTTTCCTCTTGTAGCTAGGTCAAGATTTCCTTTCCATCCTCTCTTCCTCCCCTCTTGCCTTAGGAATGACTTCTTGCTGCATTCCCTCCTTTTTGGAGGAGTCTTTAGTTTGTTCTCTGTTTTGTCTCATACAGTGGGACTTCTTCACAAGCCTCTGTGTTTTTTCTCATGTCAGTAAAGCATTTGGCACACTGTTGCTATGGCCAGAAGCTAATAACATACAGTAGTCATGGACTGAAAGGATACCAGGGACAACAACATTTTTGACGTATGAAGACAGAATCTGTCAGGAAACACTCATCGAGCTGTAGGTTGTGTCATTATTCCCTCCTTTCTTAGCTAACTGGGTCTTTGCCATGAAAGACCTAATTCAAGAATCATTTACACCAACATATATGAAGACTAACCTCTCTAGAGCTGTTGATGCCTAGGAGGAGCTTACTGTCCATCACAGCCCTACCTCCAGCACTGAAATCACACTGGCGTGCCGTGGTGTGTTCAAGCTATAGCTCTAGGGCCCTGCAAGGTCTGATGCGGGATTAGTCACTGGTGTTCGAGAGACAGGCTATACGTTACACAGCAACTGGCATTTTATTACTGCTCAGAATTATTCAAAACAATAAAAAATTGTGTGCATTTTGGAATAAAAAATAAGACATTACTCACTTGAGTTAAGAATCAACGAACAAGATGCCACTGTAAATGGCATGATATCTTCACAGTGTTGGGTGTCACATTTTACTTCATCTTACATAAATTTCTTATACAATGAAGGCAGTAATATCTGCCACGCGGGCAGTAAAAATTTTTTGCCAGTTTTGCTACACAGTATGCTAGGGACACTATGATATCCTACACCTGTTAGGATAAAAGCAATTTGTGTTAGCAGCTTTTTTACAAAGATCAACAGAGAGAGCATGTGTATCTGTTGCTCATTAGCTCTTGAGTATAAATAACTTTTTCTATGGTTAACAGAAATGGTAGCAGCAATATGTTAAAATGGTTTAAAATTGCAAACTTGCTTACTAACTTTTCTTTCATAGCCATCAGCATAGTGATGGAGAATGCAACATAAAATTCAGTTTGAATCATAGTTTCTACAGCCATCACACTAACATGACTAGCAATTACTCCAAATATTCATATATTATGAAGATGACAGATAGCCACCCAAAATTATTTCAGAGAGAGACACTGTCTTTCAGAAACAAGCAATGATTTGAATTCTCAGGTTGGGAAATCTTGTGGGGGGTTAAGCTGAACTTCCAAAACCTTAAGCCTCAAAATACACTGTCTAGGATTGGATGTTTTCACAAGATCTGTGCTGGAATAAGCACCCAAACAACTGCTCTTCATCTGCAACTTCTGTATTTTAATCTCCTTTGTCTGCAAAATTGTGTTAGAAATTTTGCAATGGTTGTCTTTCAAATGAAATTTCTGGTACTTCCTTATTTGTATTAAGATGGGGGAAAAAAGTTTCAGAGTAACATTTATTTCAGTGCATCAGTATTGTACTTCTGCTTCTGATCAACACCAGAAAATGTAAGGGCACACAAGGATATCTAGTGAGTGACAAGATAGGTATGGAAGAGGAGAGTTTAATCAAATTTTCTTGAGCTTCAGAGAAGATTTTAAGCAGAAGTCTTAAAAGCATTGTTAAAATTTATTTTTTCCCAAATCTTCATAATATATTTGTTTTCAATATAATTTTTGTGTGTAAGCTGTGCGACTATCTATTACTACCATAGGATGCTACTTACAAGCAGTTAGGACTTGAAAACAGCATTCAGAGTTTAGAAGCTGGACGGCAAGGGTAAGAAGCCAAAAGCAAGACCAAATCCAAGATGTACCAGCTTAGCCGTGCTGGTATGATTCAGAGAGACATAGCCTATGCCCCTTTGGGCAGCATCCAATTGAGCCAGTATGTAAACCTCTGCTACACAGAAACCCCTGAGTACATGGGTCCCATTGTTTTTTCCTCCGTGAATTGTGGGAGATCTTTTTCCTTCTCTCTCCCAAGAGAACAAAATCACAGGCAAGTGTTTATCAGCTGTATCTTCGCTAAACAGTGTAACATGGGCTCTGACCTACGTGGTCTGAAATGAACTGGTGTGCCTCAGCTGGAAGCACCACCTAACAAAATGTCAATAGGAAGGAGGTAGAGGGAACTCAGGCAACTCATCAGAGAGTGCTAACTATTTAGCCCACCCATAGTAAATGTTTCCTTTACTTTTGGGGCTTATCTGTAAATCTTAACTCCTCAGTTAATGATTACACTGGAAAACCACAAGCAAATCCAGACCTAAATGACATGTGATAAAGGACCTTCAGACTTGCTATTTCAGTAAAAGTTTTAGATCAGTAAAGCCAATTAGACCAAACTTTCTACCACAAATTCGGGAAAAAATCCTTCTTGGAAATGTGTTAATCCCTGTGATAAAC
The DNA here is from genome assembly GCF_000699145.1 of Aptenodytes forsteri. Taxonomy (NCBI): domain Eukaryota; kingdom Metazoa; phylum Chordata; class Aves; order Sphenisciformes; family Spheniscidae; genus Aptenodytes; species Aptenodytes forsteri. The sequence continues at coordinate 5,511,396 of NW_008795527.1, forward strand.
AGAGGTATGTTTGGAAAACGTGTCCCAGGCATTTGTATTGATGTGTAATTGGGGCATTTGTGTCTTAACAAGAAAAGCAGACATCACAAAATTGCTGGTTAGTTTATTTAGAGCTGAGTGGAAAGTACACATTAAAATGAAGGTGAACAGCATCCAGTGGTGACAGGAGCAATTTGCCAAGTGTGATAAATATGCCAATGTTACTAGACATAATGGCAACGTTCTGCAGAGGCTGATGACAAACAGCTTCTTCTTCAGTGCTGGTGCAGCATTTAATGTTCCCAGACTGACAGGAAAAGGAGAGGAAAGGAAATGAAAGGAACTTTCACATTGAGTTTCAGTTAATTAGAAGCAGAAATTTGGGAGAGGGAGAAGTCTTACCTTTTGAAATCTCACTTGCCCCTCTTTAGATTATATTATGCCCAAAGGCTGAATAAATATTCTTTTGGTGTTTGGAGCCAAAATGATGTAGATGACTCTACTCCACAAATATTCCCAGTGCCGTATATGTGCCATAGAAGAAGCTGAACGTATGTGAGTTTTATTTTTCTCTCCAGCATCAGCAATGAAAGTAAAACAAGAACGTTAAGCATTTGTGGTCAATTCATTCTGGAGGGGAAAAAAAGAAAAAGTAGATCACAGGAAATCACACTTTTATTCTGCACTTGTAAGATTGCTAGAAGGAGCTGATTGTAAAAAGGAAGCTAAAAAATCTGGCGATTTACAAGAAGTGACCACTTCCCCTTTAGGGACTGTCATCATATTCTGATTTACTGAGGGTACATTTTCCTGAATCTTAGACCAGAAATAAGACCTCTATAGTAGTTCCTCTATTTGTTAGAATCACCAATAACCAATAGGGATTTACAGTATCCATTCCAGTAGTTATTCATACCTCAGTATTTGAAAACGCTTCATAAGCCAGAAATTCCAGGAATTGTCTCAGAATTTGCATTTCCTTTTGTACCATACACCATCATTTCCCCATTTCACACTCTTAAAAATAACACTGTGCACAGTCCAACATTTTGTTTCTTTCACATTACTTTAATGCAAGTAAAGACTTTAAAAGAATAATAGATTGCATACAGTGCATGCTGATTACTGACTTGTAGGGAAAAGTATTGAGATCTTGCTTGTAAAATCTTGGAGGCCTTGATCCAGGAAAACACTTCTGTTGAAACAATTCCCATCAATTTTATGTATTTTAGTTAAGCATTTGCTGGGTTTGTTTAAATTTTATTTTAAAGTTTTCCATCTGCCTAAAAGATTTGCTTTTGGTCATGCTCTGAAGCACCTCGTTTTAACAGAACCAGTCACTTGACTCTCCTCTTGCACCCAGCCCCAGGAACTAGATGCTCACCCGAGCAAAGAGCTGTGGGATGGGATCACCCTGGGTTTAGCACATGCACTGCCCATGCAGCTGGTGGAGCTCCTCACAAAATGCCACGAGAGCTGCCGCTTTCTTATAAACACCTCCAGCTATAGAAGGACTGCTGTGACCGCCTCCTTTTAGCGTAAAGCCCAGTTTCAGCAGTGGGGACTGCACCTACGGTAAGGTTTTAGTCTACTTTCTGGGATATATGGGATGTGCAGGTTAAAACTCCTCAACTGAAAAAATTACTGAATCCCAGGATTTCCACGTTTAATCAGGTACTATAGCCATTACTGCACTGCATAGTCACATCACCTGTACTCACCCCACCATCTCAACCATACTGAAAGAAAAAAGCAAGACCAGCTCGTTTCCTCAAAAGCAGCAACGTAAGGCCCTTCCATTTGAGAGAGAAGCTCAGGCTATGGATTACAACTGGAAAAGTCCTTCTCCCTCCAGCCAGGAGTGAGGGGGAGGTGGGCAAGAAGAAAGGGTTCAGAACTCATTCTTGTCCTCATGGCTTCTTGTTGGCCTCTGCGCACTGTGCTCATGGACTCTCCTAGGCACAGTGCTGGCTGTGCAGGCCTTGTTAATCACTCTGCTAATGAGGGGACATCCCTGCTCTCTGCTTAGGGAGCTCAGGCACCCGCTGCTTCTCACCATCACATGGGGACAAGATCGGCTCTTGGTCTTATTTTTTTCTCGGGTAACTTTCTTCACCCTACAAACTCCCTGTTGGCAGGGTGACTACCATAGCCTGGCCCCGCTCCTGGTTGTCCCCAGTAACTTCCATAATAAGCATGAATAGTTTTTTAAAAAAAATTAGTATGAGAGGAACTGTAAAGTCATTAAAAAGTATAGCTTCCTGGCACAAATATAATTATCAATTCCATCATTGGTCTCCACTGGAGATCCCGACTCCTGTGACTCCAGTGACATGACAAAAATGTTTCTGTGCTAACATTTGAGGTCATGCAGAATTTGAGACGCCTTGTCTCACTTTATATTTACTCTAATTTCTTAAAATTCAGACCATCCAATTGCTGCCTCAGCTGGTTTGTTCTGAAATGACCATTTTCCTCTGAACTGTGCTGTCCAGCTTGTTTTCATAGCATCCGTCTTCTCTGACGTTTCTTTTTTTTTATTCTTTCTGAACTAGTTCCATACAGACTTACTTGATTTTGAAATTAAAGTTGAACTGCCAGTCCTGAAAATTAATAAAATTGAATTTAAAATGTGTATCTTTAGTTACTGTGGTTATCTCTATAAAAGGTTTTACATTTGTGTTTTTAAAGAACTTGCAAACAAATGTATGTTCTTTTAACAGTTGTGCAAGCTCAGTATTTTCGTGTTTTGTCCTTGCATTATTTTAATGAAAGAACAGATATTAATTCCCAGCCCAGTGTTATGTCATCTCTGGAGGCCAGCAGAAATAGGATTTTAGTATTGTTGGATAGATGTAATTCTGTTAACTTGTTACTTGAACAGAAATGTTTACCACATGCTTTGTGTTTCCCTGGGAAACTACTCCAACGTTTGGGTCTGATGCAGCTCTCACCAGCTATGTCTTTATTAGTAAATAAAAAAGGTCAATAATGCCAAAAATTATGGCTGAATCCCATGGCACATGGGATGTTTCCTGCTGGCAGTTTGGATGTGGTTGCCCTGCCTGGTGTGCGGGGAAGGCACTGAGACATGGGCACAAGCTGGGCCATGCTACTCAGCTTCAGAGCCAGAGAACAGTTTGAGGTCTCATCGATGACACAGCTGCTGGTGGTCTCCTCATCGACTTCAGTGAAGCTGGGACAGCCCCTTTGTCAGTGAGCCTAATGGGTGGCACTGGTCATTGCCCTGCAATGAGCAACAGCTGAATTAGAGCTCTGTAACTTGTTGCACTCTATTATTTTATCATAAAAGTGCTAACAAAGCCTATCAGCTGAAAATGTCTTTTGCAATGAAGTAGAAGCACAAACTGGCCAAACAGAAGAGAATATCTTCTTGAGCACTGAAGGACAAATTTATACCTCAACTTCTCTTCTGAAGGTAGCATTTCTTGAATTACATTTTTAGCTGATTAGAACCCAGCTAACAGTGCATAGTACCTACTTGTGGGCCTCAATATTCTGTGAATAATAACAGTCATAGCATCATCCTGAGCTAAATGCATACTCCCAAAGTTGGAATTCATTTTTTTGTTAATAATGCCAAAAATTATGGCTGAATCAAGTCAGGTTGCTGAATACATCAGCTCTGGTGGGATGGAAGTAGGCTGTTAGATCTTCTTCCAGACTATGTATTATGCTAATAGATAATGTACTGTACTGTTACAAAGCTAATTCTATTTACCTTAGACAACAGGATTAGGAACTGGCAAAAATACCACTTCAGGGATAGCAAACAATCTTATATCTGTAAAAGCACCCTTATAAATACGTGAGAGCAGAAAATTAGAAAAAAAGGGAGCGTTTACCACAGCTAACAAGTGACAGTAACCCTGTTAACAAATTATTTAATGAGTAAAACCTGGACACAAGCAAAACAGGGATCTGCCTTAGAATATAGGCAGGGAAGGAGAGTAAAAATAATATATGGTAGATGGTTCATTGCAGTGAATTCCAGTTTTACAGAATTTGAATCTGCTACCCATACTCATTCAGATCTACTCTTAGAAAAATAGAAAGACCCAAGTAATTTCCTTCCTCATGCTGGACTTACATTCATTAGGCTCAGGTGTTCTTCCTGCAGAGATGAGCATGAAACCATACAGGTAAGCACAGCTGAGGTGACATAAACTACCCTAAGAAGGGTATGCTGGGATGATCAGTGTGAGCCACAACAACAAGATGAGGTGTCGGTAATGCTTAGAGCTGGTACCCATCCACAACACGGAGGATGGAGAAGGTGGACCTTGCTCATGTCCTTGGAAATCAGAGTGTGTTGTATAAGCAGGCACCACATCTGTGAGAGCAGAAAATTAGAAAAAAAGGGAGCGAGCATTGTGCATGCAAGCTACATGGAGCAGCAACTGGAAATAACCAGCTCGACCGGGGGCTTAGAGCTCACTAGGTAAGTAGGCACTTGTGCGTCAGGCACAACTCAGCATCCCCTGCTCAGCTTCCCACTAAGGATGAGGACACGTGCATCCAACAACTGTTTTTCTCAATTTGCTTATTTACCACCTTATGACACGTATGTAGCCCTTTTCATCTCTTCCTGTGCTTGTACTCAGGAAGAGCAACTTGAAGTCTGACACAGCTTGAGGAGAGCTGATCTTCTGTCACCCGTGTTTGAAATAAGTATGTGTTACATTAGCAGTATTTCTGCTTTGTCTAGATATAAATCAGGCCTTAGAAAAGGCTAAGGATCCTCAAAAATGTCTCAGATCTCTGTGGGGACCAAAAAAAAAAAAGGAGGGGTGATTTAGATCTGGTTAATTTGTAGAGCACCTTTCACATTTGGCTTGAATTTTCACAACATATACTTGCGGTTTTTGCTCGAGGAGTCTAGAGAGCCTAGTGTTTCTTCTGCTAACACAAACCAATAGTGAAGATACATGAGATTACAGGGCAGGCTTCACGCTTTTACAGTTTTCAATGATTCCTTCCTGATCTCTGCAGCCTGAAAGGGCCTCACTTAGAGGTGTTGCAGGGAGTAAGGATGGACAGAAGGAATGGGGTTCACCTTAACCTGCTTTGTCTGTCTGAGGGACAGGCATTCAGCCAATGTTCCTCTATAGCTACTGGAGAGACCGAGGCACCTCGTACCCATCCGATCCTCACCATCAGCTGCACTATTTTCCTCTCAAGTGCCTCTCCCTCTCTCCTGCTCTCTCCAGCTGTAGCAGAGCCCTTCTCTTGCTCAGTTTTCATTTGCTCACTTCCCTGTACTCCTCAGTTCCAAGTGAAATTGAAAGAGGAAGTGTTGAAACAGCAGAGAGCTTTTCTCACAGTATTTCTGGATGAAACAGAAGCACTGAGCACTGGAAATCTTCTGTCCAGTTTTGCACGCTCTAAGGACAAGTAAAGAGCTTCCTAGCAACATAGCTGTGACTAGACAAGTTATGAATATAAGTGTAAACGTGCAGACATCAAGGACTCCATGATTTATAAACAGTATTACATTTTACCTCTACCCCACAATTATATAATCCATGTTTACCTTCTGAATGAAAAATATTAAAAGGGAATAAATCAAAATCTACAATCGCTTCTATCTTTTTTTCTTTAAAGGAAGAAAAAACCTGTCAGTTTTTCCCTCCCAAAACATACTTTGTCATCCCTGAACTCAAACCTAAAAACTGTGCACTTTTTTTTTTTTTAACTTTTTGGTGTAAATAAGCATAGCTTCTGTCAAGTCTGGCTGTTTAAATTTGATGGCTGAAGATTTCAGCACCACAGTTGCACCAGAAGCGCGTGGAAAAACAAAACATTTGAACTAGTTGAGGACCTAAACATGTATACTTAACAGAGTAAAGCCAGCATATAAGATTACATGGTAAATAATAACAGAAGGGGCAGGGGGGGAAGATGGAGGAAGGATAGAGAATATTATTTGATAGTTGTGACCAAACACAGAAGAGTGTGCTTCACCAGCTAACGTTTCTGAATGACCTGTATGGACAACCCTATGCAAAAGGCATTACAATAATTCAGCTAGCAACTGAAGAATGAATAATTGCCCTGACATTTTCATGTGTTATAAAAATCTATCCAGGTGCTGATGGAAGAAAAAAAAATCACTTGTGGTTTTCCATGCCACCTGAGACACTGAGTTCCTAAAATTAGATCTAGACATACAGCTGAATTTGTTCCTAAATGGTTTCAAGGCTTTCTCTGTTTTGTTAAGGTTCTTTATGAGCATTTGTCTTGGGGAATAAATTGCTTGTTACAGAGGGAATAACTACAACGGATCACTTCAGTAAAAGAATGAAAATTCAGCCTAGGATTTTCTTGTAGCAATCAGAGATGAGAAAAAATAATTTAAAAGAAATTTGCCCAAGCTATCTGCAAACAGACCTAGAATATCTTTCAGGTGACCATATCATTTCTTTCTGGACATAGACAAATAAGAAATACCAAGGTCATCCTTAAAAATGTATCTCCAACCAGTTTGTAAAAACATCCAATGAAGGAGGTTTCCCAATATTCTTTGGTTACCTGTTTCATTTTTCACTACTTTTATAACAAGGAATTAAAAAAAAAAAATCTATAACAAGTATCTTTTTAGCTAAAAATGTGATTTTTTTTTTTCTTGTTCTATCATAGTGGAAAAAATAACTGATCTTCCTCACAGCACCTTTATGTATCAAACACTATGTCCTATGCTATCCACCACTGCATCTTAGTCTTCTCTTTTCTAGACTACTACTTAAATTTAATGTTTTCTAAACTTATTTGTACTGCTCTTCTCTGGGCTACATCTAAGCTATCTACCTAATTCATGAAGTCTGGGACCCAGTAATGAGCAAAGTGTTCTTGCTGAGGCACAAACAACACAACATAAAGAGTTGCAAGCTCCAACCTTTTATATATGGTGCTCTTATGTCTGAACTACTTATGCTTTTTTCCAAAAGTACCTTATTACCGATGCTTTTTTCATTTGCAGTCTCAGATCTTCGGTATTCCTTGCCTAACCCCCATTTTTATGAAAAAATATTCAGATCCGGCCTCACTTTCTTTGGCCCTGTGTTACATTTACTTTGCATAAAATATATTTTTGTGACCAATGTTAATATCCATATGTTCTTTATTCTGTCAAGAAGATAGTTTCCAGCCTTAGCAGTCCCACAGAGTCCTGCCATGCTTTCTTCACAAGCCATGGCAGCTTTAGTCCTGCAGTCCAGTATTTACAATACAAACCTAATTGTCTTTATTAGCCATTATATTTCTCTTAACAAATTAACATTTGAAAGGCTTGGTAATTCTATTTAGAGGGTCTGTTGTGGAAAAAACAACGTCCAACAAATAACTGAATTCCTCAAGCTCAATGCAATCATAATTGCTTGATACAAGGTACAGATTGCCTTTGTGTTTTCCTAAATGGGATTAATGCTTGGAGGATTCAGTAACTCCTCATTAACAGGCAAAATGATTGAGTGCAACTGACTTCCAAATAATGGCTTTGGTCAGATTATGACTGTGCCAGAGAAACATATACCCTAAATGACTGAAATAGTCCTTTCAGCTTTCCCTTCTGTGCAGACCATGGATTTGAAGGGATAATAGACTATCAGCTAGCATAATTGCAAAGTATTTTGTTATTATCTCTGGCTAAATATCTACATGGGCTAAGCAGAAAGGCAAAATTTGAATACCATTTCCTGCTGTTGCAGAAGCAAATTGTAATATCGTGGCAGTTATCACAAAGGAGAGATCCTAGATGCAGAAGTGCTTTTGTGGACCAAGCAGACCTGTTCACCATATAACAGCAACAACCTGTAATGTAATTCAGAATTTCTATGGAAAGGGAAGGGGAAAAAAAAGCATCATTTGGCACTTAAGAGGACTCATGCTGTTATTTTTTTCTTAGTGCTTGAAGCATTGTATGTCTATATGTTGAAGGAAAGGTGAGAGGTGAGTTCTGTGCTTTGATAAGGCATTGTGCACACCCATTACATAAATATCTGATGGAGCCAAACAAGGATTTGGCACTGTGTCCCTGTTCTTTTTTTTTTTCTTCCCACCAGTAATTAATGATGCTACTAGGCGTATGATGCCAGGAATTTTGTTCGGTTTCAAACATCTGGCAAACTCTTAGCCTCAACAGTTTGAATCTCTTAAGTGAGACTCTGGGGGCAAATGACCATGGCGTTAGGAGTATGATCCACCTCCCACTGAAGGCAATGAAAATCCTTGCACGGGTAACAAAGGGAGCCAGATCAGACTACTTGTCACATGGTTACTTCCAGGTAACTTCTTCTTAAGCTGTAACAAGCATGCAGAGACCCCTAAAACAATGGTCTTATAGCACCGTAAATGCAAGGAAAATTCACCTATTACAACCTACAACTAGAAAATACATGTAAAACATACATCCAGGATTAATAATCTTGCTATTATTGAGCTAAAGGCCTTTACTTACTTTAGAAATGTGCTGCTGAATTTTGCTTTCTTTGCTCAAGATGCCATTATTCTGAATAATAAAGGAATGTGGGGGTGGTTGTATTCTCTGCACATCACACTGTGTATCTAACCAGCACATCACTGCTAGCACTGTGAGAGAGCCCCACGACCTCACCTGCACCAAGAACACGCAGGATAACACAGTTCTTGCTCACACAAATTTATATTTTAAGTAGTGTTACACTGTAACTGAAGGGCTTGTTTGTTATGCTCTGGTGATTTCCAGCTGCAGAATGGAAATAAGTTGAGCACTTCAAAGAGCTGAAATTATTTACTCAGCGTCTTGTAACTTATTATACACATCAAAAGACAAGATAACTGAATGATAATATGCATGGGTGTTGCATAAACAGCTTTAAAGCATTTCTTATGAAAGGACTGTGTGGTTGGACTAGATAGTGTAGCTACTTGCAGGAGGCAGCGTACTCCAGGAAATTTTAATGGGTCAAAAATTAAAAGGCATAAGTAGGAAGCTCTAAAATAAAGCCTAAGCAAGAACACCTCCTATTTTAATAGCAACTTCAACAGAAATCTATAAGACAGATCATCATTCAGATCAGCTGGACAAGCAGAAAAGCAGGGTACTATGTCAGGAGAAAGGAGGAACTGTATTACAAAAATCAGAAAAAAACAAATTATCCCCTAGCGACACCTCTGAAAAAGATTTCAAGCTGAGAATTAGGTTCCTTATGTCTCACATGACTCAAAAATATTATCTTGATGTCATCCATAGACATGAAAGATAACAGAGTATAAATCTGTAGCACACAAACTGGTTTGTCTCTTGTAAGAGAGGAAAAGGCCTAGAATCTGCAATTGTTGGGTGTTAAAGTCTTTCTAGTCAAATATGACTACCAGTTTTGGCTAGGTTCCCATTTTGTACTCCATTGTAGAATAGAGAGTAGACTGAGGAAGCAGGGAGCACCATCAAGCAGCATTGCTACTGAGCCAAGGAAATAGAAACTCAGCACATGGAATTTCTCTTTAATGAGGGAACAACTCTCTCAGCCCTAGGCAGTAGGATGTAGGATTTGTAATTACCAGCTCCCCTTTGAAGGGGTAGCTTTTCTTCTCCCCTGATGGGGGGGATACAGGACAGGTGCATCTCCCCAGAGGGAGTTGCGACAGTGTCCGCAGCCTGTGGAACAAGGGTTTCCAGTGGGAGTTGTTCCTCAGAGAGGTGCAGCACATACTTCCTTGAGGCTTATCAGGTTAGGTAAATGAATTAAATACTTTGCCTCTGTTTTGTATGGAGGTATATTTTTGTTTAAATGGGAACTTCATATGTACCAGTGTATTTTCAAATCTGGTTGACATGGTTTCTAACACTATTTAAACCTAAGTTGTTGGGTGTTATTTTTAGAATTTTAGAAGCAGATGGAAATTGTCAATTGAACGGTAATTTTTTCTCTCCTTTGTAGATTTTCTCCTTTTCTGGTTTAATTCCAAATGCCAGTTAAGCAGGATAATAGTCCAAATGAAAAGAAGGGGGGCGATGAGACACCAGAAAAAGACAAATAGCCGGTTCAATATCACACAACACTTATCACTGAGTTGGCAACCTGTGAGACTTTTCATCAAAATAATCCAGTCTGGTGTTATACTCTGCTCTGCTTTGCACATGTGCAAAAAGTCTTTTTCAAGAGCACTTAATATTATGAAGTTCTCTCTTCTATGCTTAATTACCTTCTGGAATAACAAGAGACTCCAGTTAAAGAAAACCCATTTTGTTTTGTTCAATGTCTCACTAATATTTAACAGTGATAAAATAGATTATTAAATCATGACTAGCAGCATAATACTTTTGTACATACGTTGTTCTTTATTTATATTCAAAAGCTAAGGAATTTATATCTTAACCACATATGGTGTTATCTAACACAGAGTTTTCTGGAATATTTTTAATGATGTGGGTGGTAATGATGATTAATGCAAAAGACACAAACAGCCTTCTCAAAGTTTTTTCTCTCACAGATTTAATACTTCCATGTCCAAACATGTCCACTGATGGGAAAACAGAAATTTATGCTAGGCTATACCAGAACAGAGCTACACAAATTCTGCAAACCTGGGCTTGTTCCTCCAAGCCAGCGATCATCGGGGGAATCACTGGAGATACCAGATGTGAAGAGTGGATATGATTTCCAATGCCTGTTGCAGAAAGCTGCATTAAAGGACGTTAAACAGCAAACTTATCTGTAGCTCCGGGACTCGGGAACAGTGTTGGTCACAGGTAGGGACAAAGGCAGGGCTGGAAAGCACAGTGAATATGCCAACCAGTTGTAACCTGCCAGAATGGTCCCTAGGACTGTAGGGCAGACATGCACCATCATGTCCTTTGCAATCTTGATCCCTATTGCCTCAGGTGTGACGCCTGGGTCTGGCCACTGCATCTGGGTTCCTTCCTCAAGGAAACCAAGGTGCAGAGTAGGAAGGTTGGTGCACTCACCCACACCTGCAAGCTGTGGAGCATGCCCAGGTCCCAAACCCTAGACACAGCATAAGAAACGACCATACCTTTGCAACCAGAGAAAATTTATTCCCTGTTGTCCTGAGCCTGGGGAAGTGAAAACTGCTCTAACAGTTTACCCATACCTATGCAAAGCATGAGTTTAATGGGAGCTGAAAGCTTTCAACATCTTCCCAGAGGCAAGTATAAAATGCTGGTTTAGAATGCTTGGCAGAATTTGCCAAATATAAATAAATGTGGCAGTGCAGGTAACTGTTTACCAGTTAAGATAGGCTTGTGCCTAGGCTAGTCAGGCTGAGCCCTGACCTCTGGACCATTCAGACCGTTAATCTCCTGACCCACACTCTGACAGCTCCTGCTGCCACCTCTGTGCCTGCAAACTCCTGTGCAGTGCAGAGGCTGAGTTTCCTCCTAAGTGCAGACGGGATAAGGGCCCATCCAGCACGTCCACCTGTTGCAGTCTGAAAAGCACCATGATGGTGAACACCTCTTGCTAAGAGCTGAAGTATATGAGCACCCTAGGTCTGTTCCCACAGTGCAGCATAAGCCACGGCTTGGCCCTATAGTGCAATAGAGGAAGAGTACTCATATAGTCAGGCTCCAGCCATAGCAGAAACCCAGTAATGACTAGCACTGGTTCCAGCTAAGCCCACCAGTTCAGACATCTGCCCAGCTACAGCCAAGTGTGGAAACACTAGCAATGAGCCCAGAGACTCACCAGGACTAGCGTCTGGATTCGGGATGGACTATATATGTATGTGTGTGTGTGTATATATATATGCAACATGAAATGGAGCTGGACTTCTTCAAGGATAAATGTCAGGGCTGTGCAGTGGGTATGCAACAGATTCACACCCTCTGTTGGCTGGGACTGGTAATGTGCATTGAATTATACAGAAACAATTCTATTTCCCAGATCCTGTCTCACAGTTTTACCAACAATATTATTCTTCATTATTAAAACAGTTCACAGAATTCTGGGGATAATACACTTACTCATCTAATCTGACATACTGTATAATAAGAAATGAATCAAATTTTACATAGTCATTAACCTAGGGTCACCGCCCATTCCAGTTTGAGTGAGACGGTCCTGATCTTGGTGGGAAATATCTTCAGGGCAGAGACTGAGGGAACAAATATTTAAAGGCTGCAAACATGTAAAATACATGATAGTGGGCACCACGTGAACCCCAGCTGGCTATTTAGTGAGACACTACTTCAGAGACAATAGACTGACCTTCATACAGGACCTGTATGTTTTAAAAAAGCAAGTAAAAAACAGAGATCAAATCATAATTTTCGAACATAAGCCAGGGAGAAAGCCACTCCAGATCTTCTGACAAGCATCTGGAGACACCTCTCTCACAACTGACTGCAGAAGGATTTTAGGGAGATGAAAATAGCTTCAGTGCGAGTCCATCCGCAAGAATCACTGGCTCTATGCACACATTTGAAATCTTCCACCAGGAAGTCACTGTGGACAGTACTCTCAAGCCACAATCCTAAATTTCTGCCCTGTCCTCACTGGCATTAGTACTAATTTTTTTTCCAAAAGAGACAATTATTTTCATCATATGAACCACAGACACCTCTCATGGTACAGACTGGTTTCTGTTTCACCCAAAACCTCGTTGTCAATACACCTTATCATGCACTGCCCAACTTTAATGGCATATCTCACGACGAGCATATTATACCCATTTTCTTCATCCTTCCGCAATAACTACGGCCAATGAAATGCCACACACTGTGATCACCAAGAAGAAAGCTGCACTTCTCACTCCTCAGAGTGAGATAGGAGTAAGGGGAGAGATCTTAGATCTCATCAGAGCAATACAAACCAACACTTGTACATGTGCACTCCTTGGGAGGGTGTCTGTTCTTAATACACTTGTCCCTTTGCATATTTTTGGACTGTTTTCCCTCCTTGCTTACTAGATGACCCCAGAGCTGATGTAGTAAGGACCAATCTAATAAAGATTTAACACCACCACAATAAAAAAATCTTAGTATTAAAATATTGTTTCTTTCTCTCAAATATTGGTAATGTTATGAAAATGTTTAAAAATGTATTCTGAAAATGATTTTGTTACAGAAATACAGTGCATATTGTTCAAGGGGTAGTACTGAGCAGACTAACATGATTATTCCTGCTCATTCTGAAAACAACTGTCCCTAATTTTTACAGCAGTAAGCTATATAATATTGGAACTTGAAACACCCATATCCCTGAGCTTCAGAAGACTCAGATAATATTTAACACAACTTCAGATACCAAAAATCTTTTGTAACTACCCAATTCATCTGTAATGGTCAATAGTGTAAACTTACAATGTTTTAGTTTAAAGCTGTTAGCCTTTAAATCCCCCCAATTTTTCAAGCTGAATAAAGGTTTAGACCAATCATTTGAAATCTGATTGCTCAGCTATACCCTGGGCAGCAAACCAAATTTGTTTAAGACTAATTTTATTTCAGGCTTGAGAATTTTGGTCATCAAAGGTTGCTTCAGTAATCATGTTAGCTTTACATAGAAACAGATGCTTCTAATTGTAGGACTAAAGTCTTCAATTGAAGTCTTTACTCAGATGAAGTCTTTATTCAGACAAAACTCCAATTTATCCCTTTAAACACAAGCCAGCATACCTTGTGAGAGCACTGAAGGAGGACTAGAGACTGAGCTAGCATCCTGCACTGGAGTTTGTTGTGCTAGTCCATGGATGACATCCGTTTTCTAAACAGAAGATTCAATCATGTTTTTAAAATATCAGAAAAAAGGTGACAATTTCCAGGGGTGGGATTAATTTTGTACTATAAATTCTGAGAATAACAAGTTAGCATGGAAAGTCTGGAGAGTGATTTGAACTTCTGCTTTGATTGCCACTTTAGTTGCGTGGCTCACAGTTGCAGAGAAAAAAATGAAGATTTGGCTGGGGGTAATCTAACAGCAAATAATAAAAATGTCATTCTAACAAGACAGGTTCTAATTTGCAGAAGGTCAGAAGGAATACCATAAACAGTGTAATATTCTCTAGGTTCCCACCCTGTCTGTGAAAATGAATCAGCAAGTCAACACTACAAAGATTTTAACCACTTTTGACTCTTCTTGCTGTGGAAAGGGTTCATTTCTGTGGTGCACATCTAACAAATAATTCACACAATAGATTGCTATCGCATCAACCTTGATAATAGTTTTCTCTCAATTATAAGAATCAATTGCTTAGTCTTACACTTTGATATTACAGCTGAGTTGGACACAGCTGTATATTGTTTAGTAAAAGTTAGTTTGAACACAGTTGGAGTTGTCTTGGATGCAGCCTGAGAAAGAATACCTGCTGGAATCCAGTGCGCCCTGGCACTTTCACACAGGCACAATCACATCAGAAGATGATAAATACAGCAAAGTCAAGCACTTTGAAATACGGAAAGACTACAGATAACCTTAATCTGAATTTGGCCCCTTCCTATGGAACCACTTTGTGAATAATAACATAGAAATCCCATGGCATAATAAATAATATGGTCTTCCATAAAAAGTTTACGTAGTGTAGAGTGACAAAGGCAGCTTCATGTGCTGAACAGCAAAATGAAATGCTAATGGTGTTCTTTCAAAAGAGGTTCTGTGCATGTACCAAGGTGCAAACACACTCTGGTGAGGATGAACTGCTGTATGAATAGCAGTGCTTCAGCTAATAGTTAAAATAAATCAAAATAACTTCCCTCTTTCAGTGCTCCCTTATCACGAGTTGGATAGAATCTGTTCAGTTTCAGAAATTATGTCGGCTGGGATTGTTTGCATAACCCGTGTCTGCCTCGAGATGAGTCAATTCTGTTGAATCAAGGTTATGTTTGGTTTTGCTTTTAACTCAGCAATGCTACAGCTCTGTTTTCAGGTCTGGCTGTATTTTAACTCCCACACTGCACCTGGCTGGTTTTATGGTATCCACCTACCATGTACCTTTCTTAGATAAAAGACTTCTGCAGTTAAGTCTTTTTAGTTTTTCCATTCAGGTATGACAGGTCAATACCACAGGATATTGCTTCAAAAAATCACATTAAATGTGAAACAGTATAAGAATAATTTCCTGAGAGATGTTTGGGGGAAAAAAATACATAGGCCTAAATAAACCCAGTCTTTAGACTTAGTTTTTGGCTTCCAGTGAAAAAGAGCTCATTTCCTGAAATCTGTGATGTTCTGTTACAGTTCTTATCTCATCACTCTTGTTCATTTCCAAGAATAGATATTAGACATCATCTGATGTGATAATGTGTTACGTTTATAAGTCTGATATGAAACATCTTCAGGTAAAGCTGTGGCACCAAATTGACTGCTCCCTGTGCAGGATCTGGCATACAAATTAGTCTGCTGCCATAAATTTGAATTATGGCACAGGAAATACCAAACTTACTTGCTTATCCATTAGCAAAACCAAAATACTTATATGGATTATTTGCCCTGAAGTGATTGATGCATGACAAGTTTTAATTATGTGTTTTATCCTGGACCTGCTCCACCAAGAAAAGCTAGTAGGCAGAAAAAGGCAGTTTTTGAGGAGCTACATTCTTAAGAAACTTTAGTGTAAGCCAGTTAGAAACGTTTTCTGTCTCATGCAGAAGTTAAGGAATGCTTGTAGGTATGCATGCATCAGGTCTCCCTCTCACTCTTGCGGTCTAACTGATGGCTGATCAACACCTCTTGCTAGGACCAAATGGGCTATGAAAATGCTGGGAAGCCAGTTGAAACACTGAAACGGTGTGGACATCAGAATAAGTCTCAAAGGAAGGCTTCAAGTTTTATCTGCTAGCAGCAGGTGTCTGCAAAACGGAGAAGAGTCAGAAAGACTCAGAAAGCAGCTTTTTGATTACAGCACTGTCTGTCAAATCAAGTTTTTAACAGATTTTAGTTAATAAGAGGTTAGTTATGAAATTATATTGCAGCAATTTGAGTACTGTACTCCACGTGAGAAAGACTTTTCAAAGAAGGTGAGAAAAAAAGAGGTTGTTAGGGAGCTGCTGAATCCAGCAGCCAAAGGAAGGCAAGGCTGCCCCTGGCATGTCCCCAGGTCCAGCAAGGCCAGTAGGCACACACAAAAACAGCACACCTACGCATATATTCACAGCCAGCCACACAGATCAACACAGACAGGCACACTCAGCACACACACAAATGTGAACAGCAGCCTCATCCTGTTCGCCTCTCTGGCCGACCAGGATGAAGGTCCATTAATAGGAATATATATGTGCATATGTACAAGGTGGATCCCTGCAGCAGCTCTCCAGCCCAGACACTCAATCTGCCCAGTAGCTGTCCATGGATCCCAGTCTCCCCAGTTGCTGGCACCGGGACATACAAGCCTCCGAGGCTGCCGCCCCAGCACAGAGCCCTCTTGCACACACCAACACACACCTCTCAGTCAGCCCCAGACACCACGGTCTCTCCGGCAGTTGCCCTGGACCTCCTGGTCCCCATGGTTGCCAACTCCTCTGGTGGTCTCACACACAGCAACAAACATATCTTATGGCTGCTTTGAAATCTGGCTCCCAAGACAGTTATCCTACTTGCTGGCTAGTCCAGTTTGATATTTGCTAGCTATCACACACTAGCATATGTACTCTCACTCAGTGTGGTTGCTGGCACCACAGTCATGTGGTCCCCTTGACCATAGCCCGACTCCAGCTGCTGGCATGTAGACCTCCAAACACACATGCACACAGAAGGCAGTCCCCTCACACAGGAAAATAGTTAGAAATGGAGTTAAAAAGAAGGTAGGACAGACTGCACTGCTTGGGTGCGGGGTATGGCCAGATAAGCTTACTGACCATCAGCCTGTTTACTTACAACCAGCCCTGACTCCATTTTCCCACATTTCTTCCTCCCCAAACTGCCTTGATCCCTCTCTTTCCCTGTCTTTGGTTCCTCCCCTAAACTTCCCATAATAAATCTTGTGCAATCCCAAAATAGTCCTCTCCTGCATCCTGTAATGTGTCCCATACCCCCAGGCAGTGTCCCCCTCAGTCCAAAAGGTGCTCTGGAGAGCAGCCGTCATTGGTGCTGGGTGTCATCTCCAGCACATGGGGTTGATAGCACCGCTGGGACAGCCCTGGGAGAGACCATGTCCCTTTCCCTGACTGGATTATGGGGTTGTCCCGCCTGCCATTGTGCCCCTGAGCTCCTTCTTGTCTGTGGAGATGAGCTTTTTATCACATAAGCTACCAAAGTATTTCTGTCAGACTTGGATCTGATCATGCAATTTTATGGCTGAGACACGAGGGGACCCTGTTAATCATGCTTAGGAACTGAGGGCAAGTACTCACCTAGCTAGACCATGGCGAGCCCCTTGGCTCAGTTTGCCAAGCAACTGGAATATTACAAGCAAAAAAAGTCATCAGTTCAGACTGAACTTGAAAGGGGCTCTGTCCTCTGTGTCATTGTGAACATAATGAGGAATCAAAAATACCACAAGAGACCTGAGGCAAAAATCTCCAAGGCCATGTTCACAGCACAAGGAGTTCCACAAATTAGAACAAAAGCAGACAGCAAGATGACATGTGATGTTTGGAAAAAATACAAGAGGCTCAGTGGTTTATGTCTCTTTGCCTGAGTTTGCTTTACCATTCAAGTGTGCCAAACCTGGGTAAATACAAAAGGCATCAGAATTGCTAGGTCAGGGCAATTACTCCTGTAATAAAGAGCAACATTACAGAAGGAGATTATCAAACTATTCTTTTGCACTGAAAGCAGAAGGAGTTACATTAGTTTTGATAGAGATCTGTAGGTCAGTGGAGGAAAGACCTGCAAATCTGGATTAAAACACTGGGCATCAAGGAAACCTCACTACTCTCAAGTCCAAATAGTTCAACCACAGTAGCCATTGCAGCTGGTTCCTAGAATGTCCCTCTGCTGCCCTAGGCCACTGGGATGGTAATAACTCTTGACTCCCCTGCGGCAAGCATCACATGTGTCAGATATTACATGCCTCCAGCCTCCCACTCCATCCCTTTAATGTGGAGGCAAAAGCAGCAAATATTTTTAGTTGCTTTGTCCCAGGCTATTTACAAATGCAGAGTACTGACTCTGACCGTTGGCACCCAACAGCCCTTCCCAGTCTCTTTGCAATGGCACCCATGGAGTGGTGCTCCCAGCCAGCTCTGCTGGGCCACACCGGTCTGGGTAATAGAGATCTTGTCAGTATTTGAAATTCCCTTGCCTGGCAATGTCCAGTTAGTTAATAATCCTTTTATATTTTTTGAGAGAAAAGAAGATGGAGGGAAGACTACCTTTAGGAGGCTCAGATACCAGTTCTTGGAGCCACTTGTATGATACATCTCAGCCTTTGTTATACAGTAATGCTTAGACTGTAGACAATGTGAGGCTGTATCTAACTTGCATTCTGCAGTACCTCTCTTCCCCATATCCCCACCCTCCAACAGGCTCCCTGGTTGTCCAGATAGCATGTGACATGCCTTGGCACCCTCACAGCCTCTGCCCCCATGGTTGCACCCCATGGATAAGCAGGCACAGCTTGCTGGGGCTGGTGCATGCCCAGATCATAGAATAGAATAGAATCATTGAGGTTGGAAAAGACCTCTAAGATCAGCGAGTCCAACCGTCAACCCAACACCACCATGCCCACTAAACCATGTCCCTAAGCACCTCATCTACACGTCTTTTAAATACCTCCAGGGATGGGGACTCCACCACTTCCCTGGGCAGCCTGTTCCAATGTTTCACCACTCTTTCAGTAAAGAAATTTTTCCTTACATCCAATCTAAACCTCCCCTGGCGCAACTTGAGGCCATTTCCTCTCGTCCTATCGCTTGTCACTTCAGAGAAAAGACCAACACCCACCTCGCTACAACCTCCTTTCAGGTAGTTGTAGAGAGCGATGAGGTCTCCCCTCAGCCTCCTTTTCTCCAGGCTAAACAGTCCCAGTTCCCTCAGCCGCTCCTCATAAGACTTGTTCTCCAGACCCCTCACCAGCCTCGTTGCCCTTCTCTGGACACGCTCCAGCACCTCAACGTCCTTCTTGTAGTGAGGGGCCGAAAACTGAACACAGTATTCGAGGTGCGGCCAGATCTTGCATGGGAGCTGGGAGACAGCCAAGGCACATACCTGGGAGGAGCTGAGTCACAGAGCGAGAGACTCCTTGGCTCCAAGGTGCTGCTGAACAACACGTTAAATGTTGTGACCTTAGCCACCTTTCAAAATGATCCTCAGCCCTTTTACACTATAAAGGTAACACACTCCAGTTGGTTTTGCCCTCCATCCAGCTACAAATCTGTCACAGTGAAAGCAATGGGGAAAAGCTCTCAGTTACTTTGGACAGTGAGATATATCATAAGGAAAATTAATATGCTTTCTGTATCATCTATTTATGAATGAACTTTACCATTTGTGTAAAGCCCCTTAAGGAAGATGAGATTCCTCCAAATGACAATGGAGGAAAAAGGAAAGAGAAGGAAAGGATAAAACGAGATTATTTTTTTCTCCCCAAAACATGTAGTTTCAATAAAATTCTTACAGAGAATATTTCACTATCACTAGTGCTAGGGAAAAGAATTCTCATCTGTTTTCACTGTAGCCTCCAGTTCTGTCATTCTGTTTCTTTTCATGTGAATTATTGTAAAATACTGCTGCTGTTGTGCATTCACCTTTCTGGCTGCTCTGGGAGATATCACCTTGGGGCCACCAGAGCAGCTCTTCTGTTCGGAGTGCATTACTCTCCAGCTTGCGAAAGGATTTTCCATTATTGTAAGGCACATTTGTGTTACATTTAGAGCATTTCTACCCTGAGGTAGTGTCAGACTGGCATCATCCAGAAATGCAGCCATGACACAGCGATGATCTTGTTAAATGCTGAATAAAAGATGTTAATATGCTGGAGTGCTGCCCGGTGAAGGGCAAAGAACTGCACCATCTTGTACTCACTGTACAATGCACTGTCAGCAAAACCCTCTCCTTGCTGTACTGCCCAGCTCTGCCTTTGGTTGTGCCTTTGTGCGCCCTTAAAATCTTTTAGCCACAAAGTGTAAAAAGGCTGTGCTGAGTTAGGCTCCATATGATATTTTTTCAATGGTCAAATGTTCCAGGAGCATTTTCTTAGAGCACCTAAAAGTATTTTTAAAAGGTGACTCACAGCACGTCTTTTTAGGTTCCCCTTTAGTTAGAATCCTAGAAAGTGCATCCCACATTGCATCCCCCCATGAAAAAATGTAATCATAACCCAAGAAACTGTTTCAAGAAACTTTGCATGCCTGCATACCTTTTCATTGAGCAGGGGAGGTGAAGTGGTTACCAGGTTTACAGTTTCACAGGTCCCTCAGATCCACAAGGAAGGGGACAAGAGATCCCCAGGAGGGTTTTCTTTCTCCAGGTTGTTGCTTCTTTCTCAAAAATTAATGCCCAGCTTTATTAGTGATCAGAAATCTTCTAAGTCAGCACAGGAGGCTGTTTCTGTCTCACCTGTCAACTTCACTCCTACAGTCCCAGTCCCACAGGCTCACAGCAAAAACAAAAACCTCAGCCACATAATCTAGAGGCATGGATACCATGAACCACTGACCAGAGGTAAGATCTTCTGGATCTATGAAGTGCAAGAAACAGCGGTGAGTGACTGAAAGCCCCAGGGAGAACTGGCACTCTGCTGCTGACACACAGAAAGATGCTGCATCTGCCTCAAGGAGTCTCTGGCCCCAGAGAGCAGCGATGCTAAACTTCAGCTGCCAGAAAGCAAAGAGAAAGTAAATGCAAGTTTTGCCTTTTGCAAAGCCATTGATAAACACTATCTTTCTGCATGAGAGTAAATCACAGGCAGTTTAAAATTCTGCACCGCAAGAGATGCAAGAGGACTTCCACAGCCTCATTCAGTGACTCTCTTCCCTCTCTCCCAGCTCGTGGATTGTATTACAGAAAGACACTTTCTGCATTTACGCTATTCTTTATATTCTTGGTAAGTATTTCCTGCTAGCCACCTTAGCTGATAAAATACTGAGTTAAACAGATCAGAGGTTTGACTCACTGGGGCTGTTCTTATGTTGCCTTCTCACGCATTTCACATCACTTGCTCAAAAGAGAAGAGTCACCTCTCCTTGGCTCTTGCACTTGGCACATTGTTTGCACCTTGGTAAGTGTGTATTAACCTGACCTGTCAGTATAGCAGAACTTTGCATTCACATTTTCACAGGGCTGGACCCAGAAAATTAGAGCAAAGCCTTGTGAAATCAAGCTGACAGTTTCTGTAAAATCCCAGACACCTCTCAGAAAGCACAGCAGTATTTCCTGACCCTCAGAACCTCATGACAATGGTATTAAACTAAAGATTTTAGTATTACTTCTATTTAATTTCTTTTTCACAGTTTTTCTGTTACTGTACTCATGGACTCCATTTGGTGATGAATTCCCAGCACAAGTTTAGCATTTGTTTCCTGTAGTTTTAAGACTACTATGAGCTGGCAAAACACAAGGCCAAGAACACCTTTTGGGGAGAAGCTTCCTCCTCGCCTAATGCGCCGAAACCCAGAGACCCGTTTCTTTGCATTCATTCATGTAGAATGACATCTCCCTGCAGACCATCGCACTGCCTGCAGTCTTACTTCATCTGCAGTCTTGGGGAAAACATAAAAAAAAAAAAATCCCTGTGACATCCAGATGGTGCATTGAGAGGCTGGAGTGAAGAGAAGCTCCGGAGTTCCCTGCCTGTGCGGAAGCAGCCAGAGCCACTCTCCAACAGCTACACAAAAGAGCCTCTGTCTCTGCTGATGAGAGATCCCTTTGAAGCTTGGGAATCCTGACTGGCAGCATTTCATATCTGGCCATCTTTAGGTTTGGAGCAATGAAGAATGGGAAAGAAGAAAAAGATGGGAAAGGAGAGACCAGGGAAGAAAAAAGGCAGGATCAGCTCAGAACAAGTCTGGCTAAGAGCCCGTGACAACAACATACATTTTGCATTACCACACCTACGCCATTTTTTTGGTTTAAGGCTTTCTTATCAACATGGAAATTTCTGGTTTATTTTTGACCTTTTGACCAGAGAGTGGGCAATTTCTCTCAGCTAAGGAGACATGTTATAATTCACTATTAAGAACATCCTCAATGTAAAGGTACATCGTAAAACATAGTAAGCCTAAACCAAGAGCGTGCAGTTTCATTTTAAAGAATGCATGTGTTGCTAGTTTCTCTATCAGATTACGGGGAATTCTTTACATAAACAAATTCCAATTACCTGCAAATAAACTGGTTATGTTTGATTATGAATATTTCCAGGTTTAGAAAATGTTAATTCACTTCTTTTAGCTCCCTGTTGTGGTGTGGTTACAAAGTATTTTTACCCCTCTATGTCTTGCTTTCTCCACTCATAAACTGTATAACTTCCTTGTTGAAATCTGTAAAAATGTTGTAGCTGATTCTTGTACAGCAGCAAGCAATTGCTCTTTAAAGATGAAAAACATTCTAGAAGTTAAACTTTTAATGTTAATACATCTGTTCCCTTCAGATGTTTTTCTTCACCACTGTCAACTTCATGTTTCCCTAATGCAGAAACCAGAAAAACTTCATTCACCACTCTGATCAACTGTTCTTCTGTTTTTTTCATTATTCTACCTTATTCAATTAAATGTCATTTACTGTGGCTGCAGTGGCAGAAAATGGCTTACAAAATAAATTAAGCTTTCACTCTCAGGTCTTTGAATAAAAAAAAAAATCAATTCATTTCATTTGCGATATTCTATTATTTATTCTGTTGTTTTCTCTTTAAAATGCATAACCTTGATCTTACAAGCAAAGAAACCTAATATTAGATATTTCAGAGGGAAAGCAAGTGCTAAGCATAAGACTTTTTTTTATTGGATATAAAGGGCTCTAGAAATTACTCTCCACATCTAAAAAAAGGAAAGTCTGTGACTCACCAAGGCCAAAGCAAGAATGGTAGAGAAAGAAGTAGACCTCAAGAATTTGTGATTCTGTCACAATTTTTAAAACTTTAAATCTTGCTTTTTTGAAAGTGTCAGACTTTCACTTTCTTCCAAGTATGCTTCCCAATGTTTTCAACACACACTTTTATCATAAACTCATAGGACTTCAAAATTTTCTTTATTACTTTACTATAACAGGCTCTCTTATGAAATGTTCAGCACAGGGACTGCCCTGCCATGGTATCTGATCTGTATGCAACTCAAAGGTGATGTCAGATGACCAGCCACAAAGCCCTGCTGGGGCACTGATGTGCTTAAATGCCCATGTGATGAGTCCACACAATACTCAGCTGTCCTCCACCTCATCCACGTCCTGCTGGAGGGGCCCCAGGAGGCCACTGCCACACTCCCTTGGCTACGAACCACCTTTCTTGGAGCTGCCTGTCCCTTCCGTTCTCCAAACAGCTGATACTGGTCTGGCTGTGGATAAAATGGGTGTGAGGGGAGGAACAGTAAGGAAGGTTGGCTATTCCTTGATTAGTGTTTTCATTTTGCTCTAATGTGTAAACACCTCAAAAGAAAGGGGAAAAAAAAAAAAAGAAAAGAAAAGAAATATTTCAGCATTTTCCTCTTCCTCCTACAGTTCAAGACAGGAACATGAAAGAAAATCCATTAATGATTAATTTAATGGGATTTTTATTTTACACACCTAAGTAGATAACAATGAATGCTGACATCTTTCTTTAAGGTCTAAAATCTGTCCTCAAAGGGGTAGGAGTAGCTGGGTGAAAGTCTGTGAGACTCTCCCTCTGTGAGGGAGAGATATAGGAGACTGAATTACCGCTCCTCTTAGCCTCAGAAAAAAAATAATAAAATATTTAAAGCCTATGAATATAATTTATTTGTGACTTGCCTACAATTATTGTGCTCACTGATTTCACTTAATCTATGCTGGCGGAGTACATCAGCCTGGCAGTGCTGCTACATTACTGTGCACTGACTCCATTAAAACACTGTGCAGCAGCTGAACTGGGGCAACCCTACGTTTATCAAATCCTCAGCTGGCCCTGATGACTCAGGAGAGAAGTCAGCCCTACCAGAGGGGAAGTGTAGGCAGGCTGCCTTCCACTGCACACCCGGAAGCCTGCATTTGCCAAAAAGAAACCCCAGTGAGTCCCGTCCATCAGGGGAATGACTCTTACCCTCCTGGGGATGTTGTCCCCCTGGGAACAGCATCTCTTTGCTCTTGAGGGAGCAGTTGCAGAGCTCGGAGCAGAGCCACTCTGTGATTGCACTTTAGTTGTGCTTGTATGAATGTAACTTCTTGGTTGCATTATAATGGTCAGACCAGTGAAAAGGCAAAAATCAGTAGCCATTAAGAGAAAGATTTGTCAGGGTTCAAACACACCCGCTACCTCTGCTATGATTCACTTGATGGGGAGCAGAGAGACATGACTAAAATCTAGCTCATCAGCACCAAGTCAAATATTTGCCATCTCTCCAGGATCCCACTTGACGTCCGAGCTGGCGCCAGCCGGACTCCTGGCTGTTAGCTGACGAGACATCATAAAAACTCAGAAGCGACAGTTACCTCATACGCAAACAGGTACTTATTAACATCTCCTTATTGGGTCTGACACAGCGTAACATGTCCTGTATTCTTTCTGAAATAAGTATACACAGGCACTGAAAGCTTTAGTTATAATTACCATTACTGCTAATACTGAGGAACATTAGAGCACTTACCACCAGCCAATTGTTCCCTGCCTGGGAATCTCTGCTGGGAGCACAAGGCTGGTGACCCACCCCTCGTCTTCCTCTGGGACTTTGCTCTTCCTTCTCCTGAGTATTTGAAGTATACACCATCATCATGAGGTTTTGCTTTCCATTTTTTCCTTTTTAAAAGGAGTATTTTCTTTCTTGCGTGGGTTCTTGTAGCTTTCTTGTCAGGCTCTGTTACTCTGAATGGTCAGACAGGAATTTCACCAGGACTGTTACATCTTCCAGCTTTCTGCTGAAATTTTGGGGGGCAAAGATCCATTCATTTCAGTCAAATAGCCCAGGAACTTTCTTTTGGACTTACCACATTCATAAAACAGGTATTGCTTTCTCTCTCCTATCCCTTACCGAAATACAACCTAGCTTTTATATAGGCATTTTAGTCATAGCACTTTAAATAAGAGGAATTACTAATACTGTTTTGAGGTGGGAAGCTCAGTACAGAAAAGCCAAGTGACGTAACCCAGATTGCTGAGCAGGCATGACACATATAGTAGTGAAACCCAGGTCTACTGCACACAGGAGCTTTCCTGTGCAGCATAGCAGAGCTGCAACAGCGTCCCAGTCCTGAAGGGCTCCTTTAGGATCTTCCACAGAATAAATAAATACGATTTCCCACTAACACTCCAGGCATTTCCTGCTATTAAGCTGTTTGTTGGTTAACATAGCAATGTCAAAAGATCAGTTTTAAAATATTTGGCACCTAGAGCCACAATTAAGCTCAAAAAAGATGTTGCCCAGATTGTCAGAGGCAAAAAAACACTTGCAGCTTGCACTCTCTTGGCACCAACTGCTTGCCCAAGTCCCTAGATATGAGTTACATCCCTAACAGATGTCATCCAAGTTAAAAAAATGTTGTTCTCTACCATAAGTTCACATTATTTCCAGTATGTTGGATTAGTATTTATGATAGAGCTTTGCATCTGACTGAAAGAAGCAGCTTTTTTCCTCTGAACTGAGCAACAGCTGACTTCCCCGGCCCTCCCTCTTTTTTGTCCAGGCACCTAATTGTCTTGGGAAAAATGACCTGTTTACCAAGTTAAACAAAAAAACTGCTCTCCAGAACAGACCAATAAAACAGGATTTATATGAGGAGCTATGGGTTTATTGGCTATTGGTTTAAGCTGTTTGTCCTATTTTAGGAGCGTATCATTTTTATTAGGTTTTTTCCCCTCCGTTGAAAAGACTATTAATTACATTGTCATAAATAAGGAACTACATTGTTTAATAAGGCCATTAAAAAGGAGGTTTATAGATCACATGATCACAAGAGTTCACTTAGGACTCATAGTAATTAATAGAAGTGGATGTATAGCAGCAGTTCACAACATGCTCTTGCTTGACCTTTTCGCCCTACATTTTCAACCACTTTGAGATTGTTTTATGTAATGTCTCCAAAAACTGACCTTCATTGCCCTCTGCTGGCTACATCATTTACTCATTGCACAGCATAACTGTGCACAAACTGGGATGTTAGCTGGACAAGTTATGGGGCACCCAAAGAAGGCTGCTAGAGGTAGGAGTTGTCTCAGGGACTGCCAGCAGCAAAGCTGTGGTCTAGCTTTGCTGTCTACTGCGACCATGTTAATGAGCTTAATGCATAGTTACCTATGGGTACACTACAGCAAGCACACTGCTGCTTAGGGCAGACACATCATCTTAGGAACAATCAATCAGAGTGAATATTCCTGCAACAAAAAAATGTTTTTAAAAAACTCATATTAGTTCAAACCTGTACATCAGAGCCTGCTCTGACAATTTAGCAAAAAA
This sequence comes from Aptenodytes forsteri, assembly GCF_000699145.1. Classification (NCBI taxonomy): domain Eukaryota; kingdom Metazoa; phylum Chordata; class Aves; order Sphenisciformes; family Spheniscidae; genus Aptenodytes; species Aptenodytes forsteri. Next base: position 5,537,821 of record NW_008795527.1, read on the forward strand.
AGGCAATCATTGTAATTCACCAATATATCTTGAAAGCCTTTTTTAATGCCTGCATTTAAAACAATTTTATCTCCGGGTCAGAGTAAAATTAGTCAATTTCTGCAATATTCTAACATGTCTATTGGTGTTTCAAAGGATCTGGTCATGAAACACTGCAGAATGATAGCCAGCCCTGGGTTACTGATATGCATTTTGTCTCATGTCAGCAGTGAACGGTATTTGTTGGCAGTATGGTGATTTATGTGAAATGTGGTTATGGGCACAATCCAGCCTCTCACAGATGCATTTCCATGAATCCAGGGAATTTGATAGTCAGTTATTTGGTTGGCAGGGGCAGCTGAGGGGCCAGAGCTGAAGCGAGCATTGAAGCAGAGCTCATCTCTCCACCTTAGCAGTGAAGAGCATACATTGCGGGTTAAGTGCACTGGAGGAGTAGGGACATTTGCACTGTGGTTGCCTTTAGTACACCTATTTCTTGAATAAGTACAATGTTGCTGTGCCTCCTTTCATGAGCAGTTAATTCACTAAAGACTGAAAAAAACTCTTCCTTCATACATTCTCCATGTGCTTGGCAGGTGCTGATCGCACATGCTGTAGGAAGCTGGCTTTGAAAGAGTGATGAAAATCCCCTTTCTCACAGAGATAATGTAGCTTATGACTCGCTGGCTCTTTTATTTTTTTCAGCCATATCCTTTCCCTTGAAAATAGTTCTGAGAAAATGTTTTTGCCAAATATAAAATGGCATATTTGGCAGAGCACCATATAGGTATTTTTTCACCAAGTAGGAGGACTATATTACAGAAGCTGAACCCTATAGGTACTTTATGTAGGAAAAAGATTTAAAATGAGGAGAACAGAACCTTCCGGGCACCTTGAGTTCAGCAATTAGATCAAAATAAAATCACAGTGTAGTGGACATAGCAAACAGTGGAGTGGAAGTGTCTTTGAGGAAGAAAGAATTACCTTAAAAAAAAAAAAAAGGTGATATCAAGAGGAGATAGACAGAAAAGAAAGTTAAATGAGTCATGGTCTTGGAATGGAGAAGTGAGTATTTCTCTTGTTCTGTCTGAGTTCCCCTTCAAAATCAGCACTGATAATGCCCTGTGGTTTTCTTTGAAAGGGTTTTAAGACACACAGGACTGCATCCATTTTCCCACGGTTCATCAGTGGACTTTACCAATGATGTCTATAACTTTCAAGCTAGTTACTGGAAACTCTTGAGACTGCTAGGTCTGCTAGGTAGGACAGGATTTTTACATGACATCTCTGAGTTCCTTGCACACACAAAAGTAAGGAAAGTCCCCTCTGTGTAGCTGTCATAGGGCCATTCAATGCTGAATACACCATTTCCTTCAAAGGAAAGAGAAAGGGGGAGATTGCTATTCTATTATTAAATTCACCTTTCAATAACAAGTTTATACAGCTCCCTGGTTCCTATCCCTTATTCATCATTGTTGAGTCTTAGACCATTCTCAACCCATTAGCGGATAATATGCCATAAGAAGAAAGCCAGGCTTTTCATTGGAGCAAAAGATGAGACCCAACTGACAGCCTACAGAGAAGATGCTCAGCCTGAGAGGAACTTCCAGGCTTCCCCAAGCGCAACATGCCTCTAGTCAATGTGCTACACAATCCAGGCACAAAAGTTTAAACCTTAACTTAATTTATCACTTTCCCTCTGGTCTAATTTGGCTCTTAAATCCACACATCCTGAAGGAGAAAACAGCTGCACTAAGTCCTGTGAGCTGCATGTACCTAGAAATGTGAAGTATTCTTTGCTCTAGTGCAACAGACTCAGTATGGTGACTCCCAGGCTTATCTGTCTGAGAGTGAGTCAGAAATGAACAGTACAGTGTGGGTAGAGGAAGTCTGCTCAAACTGAGGTAACACTGAAAGTGGTTACAGTCAAATTCTTCACTATCACAATGGTTTCCCACCTGTGACTCATCTGGCTGTCTTGCCATGGCCGTGTACCGGTTTTACATAGCCCCAGAAGAGAACGCTTCCCGTCACACACCTATTGGGCTTGAAAACAAACATACAGCATGACTAATGCTTCACACCCAGTACAAATTAACCTTAAGAAATGATATCATTAAAATGATGTGCTCCTGGAGGTTGTTATGAAAGACATATGTTAGACAGCTAAGCAGCTGTCCAGTTATCTGACATTTTCTCTTTACATAGTCAGGATTCTGGATACTGATTGGAGTTAAATGCCAAAATAAAGTAAGATGCATTTGGGATTTAAAAAAAAAAAATCAAAACATCTTCAAGAGTTGAAGTAAAGCATTTATACTCCCAGCAGATAAGACAGAGACACCATAAATCCTTCCCTGTCATTAGAACCGAACATTAGAGTATCTGTCCTGTTCAAGAAAACCCACAGAAATGGGAAATGTCATTTATGAATAATTATCCCCTTTTCTGGGCTTCTACTCACTTTACCAAGCCATCTGTAAAAATGGCCCCACCTCCATCAGAGCAAAGGGAAAAGAAAATTTATTTTTGACAAGATGACAAAATGTCAGGAGGGGTCCTCAGCAGGATCCTAGGAAATTGATTAAGAAGAAGACAGGCTTCTTTTTAAAATGTTATGAAATCAAATTTTCTAATGGTATCCCATGTTTTTTTTCTATTCTCCATTAGTCTGGAATGGAAAATGTTCAAAGGATCTTGCCATGAAAATGCTTCCTATAGCATGATGAAAATCTCTGCTTCCATCTTGAAAGCAACATGAGCCTGCTATACATTAAAACAACAGACAACAAATGAAGTTACCATGCAAGTTCTGGGAAAGGGAAATGTAAACTCATACCCATCTCTCCCTTGTCCCTTTTGATGTCATACATACATTCATCAAAGAAATGCAGAAACAAATTGAGTGGAGGATAATGAGTCTGAGGAAAAGTTTCAGAAAGTTCTGGCTTTTCTTTTAACAAACACCAAATCAACAACACATCGTTAGCTCATAAGAGACCCCATCCAAAATCAGTGAAATCAGTGGGAAAGCTCCCAGTTGGCTTCAGCAGGCTCTGAATCAACAAAAGCACAATTACAGATGTTTAAAATTTTTTTCAGTTAAATGACTTTTTAAATGAAAAATAGCTTTTTAACAACAGTGAAATTCTCTTGGGACCATTTGTTTTCATTTATGTACTTTTCTCTCTTTGGTGGAGCAGGCTGAAAATAAATAAATAAAGTGTTTTTCATCTCACCCATCCCCCAAACTTTTAAATTTCATTTCTTTCTATTTCACTGGAAAACAAATATGAGAAACAGCATGAAGCAGGGAAGGGTTCAAGAAGGCAACACAGTGGTCAGATCAGAGAGACGGCCCACCTGGAAAGCTGGATGCCTACAAGCAGCAGGAGACAAATGACCCCAGAAGTGGGCAGCTTGGCCAGTTCTCTTACTTGGTTGTCCCAGCAACTTCTTTCTCCTTTGTCTTTTTTGATGTTGCACACAAATTGATTAAAGAAATGCAGAAATGATACTGCATGAAGTCTAAGAAAAACATTCAGAAAGTCTTAAAATATGTTGACAGAACTCAAAGATTTCAAACAAATACTACAGTGGAGCGGGAACAGAAAACATCATTTGTTTCTTGGTCAGCTGTGGGTATGTGGGGACCACACATGGTCACCCATGACAGCCTGCAGAGTTCTTCATGATTCTTCCCTCATCTGTCCATTCAGTTTTCTGAAAAACATTAAAATACTCACAGCAGGTCTCCATCTTCCACCGTAATACCTGGAAGATCACCTTGTTGAGCTTCTGTGTGATTTTCCCCTTCAATGGAAGGCACCATGCACATAGAATCATAGAATCATTTAGGTTGGAAAAGACCCTTAGGATCATCGAGTCCAACCATTAACCTAACACTGCCAAGTCCCACTAAACCATATCCCTAAGCACCACATCTACACGTCTTTTAAATACCTCCAGGGACGGTGACTCTACCACTTCCCTGGGCAGCCTGTTCCAATACTTGGTAACCCTTTCAGTGAAGACATTTTTCCTAAAATCCAATCCAAACCTCCCTTGGCACAGCTTGAGGCCATTTCCTCTTGTCCTATCACTTGTTACCTGGGAAAAGAGACTGACACCCACCTCGCTACAGCCTCCTTTCAGGTAGTTGTAGAGAGCGATGAGGTCTCCCCTCAGCCTCCTTTTCTCCAGGCTAAACAACCCCAGTTCCCTCAGCCGCATCTCATAAGACTTGTGCTCTAGAGCCTTCACCAAGTTCGTTGCTCTTCTTTGGACATGCTCCAGCACCTCAACGTGAGTGATGGGCCCAAAACTGAACACAGTATTCGAGGTGCGGCCTCACCAGTGCCGAGTACAGGGGCACGATCACTTCCCTACTCCTGCTGGCCACACTATTTCTGATACAGGCCAGGATGCCATTGGCCTTCTTGGCCGATCTGCCCTCAACAAGTGAAACACACCTGCAGTAACACTAAACATCTGGTTTCCTGAAGGTGTCCAGACAGGTGGAGTGGCTACAATTATCTGTGTGCATTTAGACATGCTCTTATTTAGGAGAGGGTTTCAGCTGGGTTGTTGTATTGGGTGTAGATGTCAAGGTGTTGGTAGTGGGGGGGCTGCAGGTGTGGCTCCTGTGAGAAGAGGCCAGGGACACAACTGGTTCCAGCCAGCTGCAGCTGACCCACTGCAGGACACAGCTGAGCCCCTCAGCCAAGCTGGTGGCACCTCTGGGAAAACATATTTAAGAAAGGGCAAAGACACCAGACAGGCAGAGGAGTAAGCAGAAAAGTGAGAAACAGCAGAGTGAACACCAAGGTCAAAGAAGGAGAGGGAGGAGGAGCTCCAGATGCTAGGCAAGATATTTCCCTGCAGCCTGTGGAAAAGACCATGCTGGAGCAGATATCCATACTGCAGCCCATGGACGACCCCACTCCAGAGTTGATAGATACTTCCTGAAGGAACCACAGCCCGTGGAGAGCTCATGCAGGAGTAGGTTTATCTGAAGGACTGCAGCCTGTGGAAAGGACCCACGACGGAACAAGGGGAAAGCTGTGAGGAGAAAGGAGCAACAGAGAGGAACTATTATGAACTGACCACAACCCCCCATTCTCCATCCTCCTTGCACCGCTTGGAGTGGGGAGGAGGTATAAGAGTTGTGAATGAAGGAGTGAAGTTAAGCCTGGGAAAAAGTGGGGGAATGGGGGGAAGGTGTTGCTTTAATTTTTTGGTTTTGCTTTTCACTATCTAAATCTATTTTAATTGTCAAAAGCTCCAGCTAAAACAGGAGTTCCTTTACACAAGATGTTTCAAACATACAGATCTCTTCTCAGCCTCTGCCAGCCACTAAAAGTTAATAAATGTGTAAGCTAAAACACTAAGAATCCATTTAAATAAATGTATTACTGACATCAGTTTTCCCTTCTTTCTTTGCAACTCTTATAAAGTGTTGCACGTATTTCGTGCTATCCTGACATCCCCTCAATAACAGTCTCCAGCCTTGTGTTTAGCATTGTTAAAATCTGGAGTAAAAGTTTCTCTCCTTTTTTTCCCTTCCAAATGTGTTTTAATTAGCAAAAACTTTGAGCCTTGAGAAGAGATTTATTACATGTCAGCAACGAATTGATGTTACTTGAGTCCATAACACTTTCACTGTTATTTCATAGCCATAATTTACTGCATTCAAGCATCCTATTTGTTTTGCTAACTACTGATGCATATTGGCCAAACACATTTGCTGAGATCTCTGCTTAATAACAGAGCTCCTGAACAGAGCTGAGAGTTAGGAAGCTCTGGTGGTCTGCAGCATCTGAAGACATTATACCCACAGAAACTAGGACAGGCAGAACAGGCAGATTCTCCACTGTCTTATCACACTTGAGACATTGCTCTTCTGATTTGCAGTGTTTATAAATCCACTTAGCAGAGCAGGTCTTGCTGCAAGAACTAAGAGCATGTGTTAAAGCCTCACACCTTGACCATAGTCAACCAACTTAGAAATGGCTACCTGGTTATTCAGGTTGGAAGGTCAGAAGTGATTGTAGTTAATGCCAGCTGCAACACCCCCTTATGAGCTATGGCCTGCATAAACTAGTCTATTCCAGCTGCACTAGCCCATAGGATTGTGTAGACACAAGTTGTAGGCAGAAGCTCAAATAACTGTCTGGCACAAAACAAATCTTACTTTGATTTGTGTCTTTCTACCCAGTGTTGTTACACACCATACACAACTTACATGTTTGCATTCATCTTTTTAATAATGAATTGCCAGGACAATTACCCAGTTGAGTCCTGTCTATTGCATTCTTCATCCTTTCCATCTCTCACTCCTTCCATCTTTCTCCTCTTTTGCACTCCTTCTCTAACAATCCTTTCTTTCATGTGGGGTGAAATAACACTCCATCCAAACTAACATGGACTTACCGGCTGGAACAAGGTCTCTGTCACTTCTGAAGGTAAGTCTCTGAGCTTAGGATGCAAAGATCTTTAGCCTGAATGGGTCTTATGGGTAACATCCCAGTGTAAACTAGAATTTTCCACATTTATCCAACACTGTAGCATTATGTTTTGTGAATACTGCCACGTGGCTTGAAAAAGATGCAAAATGTATTATACTTTCTGTGCATACAGAAGTATGTGAAAAAATATGTTTGTTTTCCATATGCAGGAACTCTATGAACTCTGTTTTTCTCTAAATACATTCAGAGGTCCATGACCACATCTGAAAATGTTTCCTGTCACCCCTTCATGTTTCCTATAAAAATCCAGTATGCTACCATAAATATCAAGAATGAGGCCAGATAGTTTCAATTACTTGTTTCAAAAAGATGCCTTTTCAATCACAGCTTCTTACTTAAAGGGCAGCTGCTTGGGTCACATTACACGTCAAGAGCCAAACTTCATGATTATTGAAATTTTCTGTATGTATAAGTCTCAGAAGACAAGGAAGAGCAGTGTGCCTACATAAAAGAGCATTTCACAATGCGAATTACTTCAGACACATAGGCTACCACTGAAAGGATGGAAATCTTGAGAGGAATATGCCTGTACTGGATAGTTTGGTTTTATCTGCTGTGCATCACTGTGGCCAGAGCTGCACAAGACCTACAGTTATACCATGCCAACATTCCCAGCAAAAGCAGGTGAGTATTAATAGATGTGGTTTCATTATGGCCAAAGGCAGCACCTTCTAAAGTCAGCGGAAAGGCTCTCAAGGACAATGAAGCATTTGAATGAGGTGGTTGTTTTCTGTGATTTAGCCAAGAACTTAAGGAAAATGTAAGCAGGAGGCCTTGTAGATGGCCATGTACAAAATACTAACACTTTTTTTATTACTTTATCAGTTTCTTCCCTAGGTTTCAATCTAAAAAACTCATTCTTGGAGTCAGAAGGGTCTGGAAGACATGCATCCCATTAGAAACCTGAAAGAGCAGTGTTGTAGGGCTAGGAAATCTTGCTGTGGTACACCATATAAACCAAATCTGCCAGGCAGGCATGGATTTGTATTACTTAATCTGTGTTAGTTCATTAATTTAAGTACCTCCTGCAAAACTGAGATAGTTCAGTTCAGCTGCAAAGCTTGCTGGTGAGGTGGTTACAAAGGAAGGAAGACTCCTTTCCCTATCTATATAGCCTCTAACACAACTGAGGGAGTCCATGAATAAAGACTCTCCTGCTTCCTCAAAAGAATAATCTCTGTAGCCCCTCCATGGACTTCACATTAGCTGAATAATCCCATAAGCAGAACTCCTCATTGTCTATTTCCAAAATCTCTTTCCCACCCTCTCTTAACATAAGGTGTTTCTGTGAAGCTGAGATCTGTCCCACAGGAGCAGGTACAAACCTCCTTAAGTAGGTACCTTAAACTTGCTCATTCTTGCACACAATGACCTAAACCAACAACAGTACCAGGGTTCCCCTCCGCCTGTGAAAGGATGTGGGAGAACTGCCAGTAACTGATGGCTTTAACAAATCAACTCAAACTTTAAACTCTTTTATTAAAAATTAAAATGGTCCTTCCTTTTTTTTTTGTAACATGAAATTTTAAAAAACTATCAAAAATGTTACTTTCACATCACAATACTGCCAAAGTTCTGAAAAGGAAGTCCTGTCTAGACATTTTTAGACATATCTATACTTTATTCATCTCTGAAAAAAAGATTTAGATCCTGTTGTGGTAAATGTAGTTTGGTTGATACAGGTAGTGGTTTATAAGACTTCTCTTGCACATCCTGTTCTCTGAACCAAAGAAGAATGAAGCAAAGCTAGTTATAAAAAGCTTCAAAAAGGTTAATCTTTTGTGGTAGGAAGTGTACTTCTAGCTGGGGAGAGGCACAACTGACTGCACATGGAACTTCCAGGTAACACCATTTTTCAGAGCTTTCTTAAAAATACTTTGCTAGTTAATCTCCATCTCACTAACGTAAGAGATTGCATTTCTCTTTGTCTTCTAATACTGTGCTTCACCTACATTGCCTTCTAGAAGCTCATTTTTTTATACAGTTCATATTTTGGGAATTGTTTTTATCACAGCCATTTGCCATGAAAATACAAAGCAATAATTCAGGATGAAGTTTTCACATGGTGAGAAACAAATTAAAGTAATTAAACATTTTACATGAAAAACTACTATTACTGTTCATTTATTATAGTAATAACAGTAAAAACAGTAATAAGGAAAATATTACTGCTGATTTTTTCAACTTTCCAGGTGTCATCTCTTTGCCCAACAGCCATTTGCCATGAAAATACAAAGCAATAATTCAGGATGAAGTTTTCACATGGTGAGAAACAAATTAAAGTAATTAAACATTTTACATGAAAAACTACTATTACTGTTCATTTATTATAGTAATAACAGTAAAAACAGTAATAAGGAAAATATTACTGCTGATTTTTTCAACTTTCCAGGTGTCATCTCTTTGCCCAACCTGAAACTGGACTACAATCAAATGTGCTATAAAAACTCACATGGCCTTTACATCTCTGTGTCAGAACTGTTCAGTGAAAGCTTTGATGGACATAGCACTATGAGCAGGAAATAATTATAACTAGAACTGGTAGACAGTATCATCATAACACACATATTAGAAATGTATTATAATGCATTTCCCAAGGGCACAAACATACCAAAAATACCGTGATACCATAATACAGATATGGGGATTTCAAAAATCATTTATGAAAATGATAGTTCAAAAGCAGTGGGAAATGCAGCTACTGAGACTCATCATGAGTATGACCAATGAGCATTGCCATAAAGTCACAGAAAGTATAGCTCAGGCAAACATGGGGGAAATTATTAAAGCCAATATTAAACAACAGAAAATATACCCAGGGAAATCAATAGGAATGACTATAAAATATTGATTAGTAGTTAAAATGTGATATAAAATTTGACAGATTTAATTAACACTTTGGAAAGCAAAATATCAAAGTCACAAAGACAGAGATCAAGAAGTATTTTCCAGATGTCAGACATCAGAAGCATATGAAGTAAATGGTAACTCTGATAAAATATCATGAAGTAAATTATTCAAGTGAATAAAATAAGGAGTTACAAGAAAGCTACATAACTTTTTTTCTTGGGGTTTTTTTATTCATAGAAGTTAGTCATAAGTAACCTACCTTAGATCTTCACTTTTAAGATAGAAAAGATGAAGCATTATCAAGATGTTCAAGCATTATTAAGATGTTCATAGAGAAGTTGCAGGAATAACTTAATTTTGAAAGAGACTTTCTCAATCATTTCTTCACTGATGAAAGTTATCTTTAAGTAATAACGATAATCAAAGGAGGTAGATACATTTCTTCAGTGGCAATAATCATGGAAGAAGTCCACGTGTCTGTGTTCACAGCTCCCAAAGATATTTTTTAGTTTGTTCATCTCATACAGGGTTATGTATTCTCAGTCTTTAGAATTGAGAATAAAAGAAAATACTCTCCCTCTTACTTCTGCCCAGAGACAAAGGAAATGCAGAACCTGATCTTCTCCTCTTGTGCAATTGACTGCATCGCCTGTGCTTTCCTCAACCCACCAGCTCGTTCTGCAGTGGGTTATCCCTACAGTGGTCGTGTGATGTGGAACAGACACGCAAGTACTATATATACTTCATCAATCACCAACTTAAGGCATCCTCCACATCACAGTTGACTTCTCTGGTGTAGGATGAAACTCATATTGAAAGAAACAGGACATGGCTAGAGACTGGGGAACACTAACCGTGTGCTGTGTTTTGGTCTTGTGGTATTACAGGCACCTGTGAGTTAGGAGTGTTGTGCATAAAATAATGTGACAGCTAGGAGAGCATAAAAAAAGTTTTGAACATTTTTGCATTCTAGACTTTTCTTGTGCGTTTTGGATAGACCCAGAGAGCTGGCTTGGATACCCTGAGTCAGGTTAACCTAGACCATCATTTTTAGAATGAATTACTGCACTTTGGGAAGAAATAGAACAGTTCTGTTACTTCAACTCTACATTTAGATACTGTGAGTTTGTTTTCTGCATTATTTAGGAGTGTCTGTGACAATCACAGCTTACCAGCAGAGTACTGGCACCGTGGCAGTGAAGCACCATGCAATGTGAAATTTGGCTGGGGTATCTGACATTTTTGTTCTCCTTCTCTACTTTCAAGACCTCCTCATATTTCTTCTGCTGTTTTCATTACACAATAGCTTTGTCTAAATGTTCCCCTGTTTATTTTTCATTGATATAATATCTCAGCGGTTTTGCAAATATTCATTATTTGCTGTGTGTAATGATTAAGAAATCAGAGCTCAAGTTACATTATTGTCACTATTGCACAAATGAATAAAATTCAGGCACACCACTCACCAAAAACATTGTGTACAGTATTTTAATAAAAAGCAAAAGTCAGAACCAAAGAATAATGAATGGATAAAAAGATGCCAAGAAAGATTAATATAGTTGCATAAACATGTAGATAGGGTACTTAGGACAGTCTGAAATGACTAATTCTAAATAAAACTTTTTTTTTTCTCTGATCTAATACCTACATTTATACATTTGCAATGGCATTTCTCTCAGCACAGTTAGTTTACTAGTTTCAATTATGCCTGCTGGGATGATTTTCTCCAGGTTTTTCTGTTCTTTGGCAGGTTAAAAATGCTTTTGAGATTCACCTCTGGGATAAATTCTGATATATATATATATTTCCAAAACTCATTTTCCAGATGCTTCTATGAATATCAGAGACATATGAGCATATCAAAGGCAGTTTTAAGAGTTGCTTACAGATTGTGCCATGGACAAAACAGAAAACCAGTTTGGTTCTTCTCATACCCAAGAGCTTTTCCTTCCTTTAGGGCATGGTTGTGAAAACAGAATTTTTAAGGATGTAAAGTTGCAGGCTTGAGCTTTAAATCTTTAATTGTGAACTGCTAAATCAAACCGAGAGATTGCCTTTAGGTCCCTGCCTGGTTTTAAAAGCATTGTCTTATTCTGTGGTTGTCCTATTCTAACAATTTCTGCTTTTCCATTCTAACCATTTCTGTTGGTTGTTTGAATGGGGTGAGGAACTAGACGTGCATTGTTCTAAGCCTAATTTATCTGTGATTATATTTCTCGAGTGTCATGAAATTCAAAAAGAAAAAACGCAAAGTCCTGAACCTGGGATGAGCTAACCCACTGCAGTGGTGTAGTCTGGAGACTGACCAGCTTTAATAGCAGCTCTGCTGAAAAGGACTTGGGTCTTGGTTGACAATATGCTAAACATGAGCCAGCAGTGTGCCCTGGAACTATAAAAGGCCAACAGCATCCTGGACTGAATTAATAAAAGTCCTGCTAGTCATTATTCTCCCTTACTTGGTACTTATTAGACCACATATGTAAACCTGCATCTAGTTTTGTACCCCCAAATACATGAAAGATGAAGATAGACCTTAACAAGTGTATTTAGCAAGACACCACCAAGATGGTCAGGAGCTGAAGCAACTGTTCTGTAAGGAAGAGCTGGAGGATTTGGGCTTGTTCAACCTGAGGAAGAGATGTTTTAGGGGGGACCTAACAGAAGCCTGCCAGTGCTTACTGGGAGGTTAGAAGAAGGAGCCAAGCTTTTCACTGGGGGGATAACAGTTGTAAACTGGAACAGGGAAGGTTCCGACTGGAGTCAAGGATGAAAAAAAAAAAAAATCTGAAGATAATTAAGCATTTAATTAGGTTACCCAGAGAAGCCATGGAATCCCTTTCCTGGCAGGTTTTCAAGACCTGATTGGACAAAGCCCTGAACAATATGGTCTGAATTTAGTGTCAAACCTGCCCTGAGCAGGAGATTGGACTAGAGACCTCCCAAGGTCCTTTCCAACTTGAATGTTGCTGTATTTAAACACCACCAATGAATTTGGAGTCAGTTAGGAAACAGGAAATAGATTTCTTTTAAAATAATTGAAGAAAACATTGATTTCTCCATTTTTAAAAGCATGCTTTGGAAGAAGTCAAAATAGCATGACCTGCTGGCCAAGAAAGAGAGTTTTATGAAGATGAGAGGAAGATAAATAAACAGGCAAGAAATTACTAGGTTTTAGAACATCATCCTGTTACTCAAATGTCATCTCAGCACTGTAGCTAATTTGGGCCTCATGATGCCCCTCTGAAGTGTTCCTCTGAAATGCGCTCAGTGTAGTACAAGCAATAGCTGATTTTTCCTGTTCCTGTCATGACCCATCTTTTGCCTATGCTTGCTTTTTACCTTAGCAGACATTGTCAATGTAAGAGACCTCCCTTCAGTAAGAGCCCAGGGACAGCTTTCTGTCTGTGAGGATAGGTTAGTTTTGGCAGTTGGTTCCTCCAGAGGCTCCTCCACTGTATCCTCCCTCTGTTGTCCCCAGCTGAAACATATGGGGTAGATTTCCCTGCACATAACTTTACTACAGACGTCTACAGTGCAGACTTCCAAATCTGAGCTAGTCAATGTACCTTCCATGGAAGTGCCTTATGATCAGTGGCTGAGCAGGAATTGGACTAGAGACCTCCCAAGGTCCTTTCCAACTTGAATGTTGCTGTATTTAAACACCACCAATGAATTTGGAGTCAGTTAGGAAACAGGAAATAGATTTCTTTTAAAATAATTGAAGAAAACATTGATTTCTCCATTTTTAAAAGCATGCTTTGGAAGAAGTCAAAATAGCATGACCTGCTGGCCAAGAAAGAGAGTTTTATGAAGATGAGAGGAAGATAAATAAACAGGCAAGAAATTACTAGGTTTTAGAACATCATCCTGTTACTCAAATGTCATCTCAGCACTGTAGCTAATTTGGGCCTCATGATGCCCCTCTGAAGTGTTCCTCTGAAATGCGCTCAGTGTAGTACAAGCAATAGCTGATTTTTCCTGTTCCTGTCATGACCCATCTTTTGCCTATGCTTGCTTTTTACCTTAGCAGACATTGTCAATGTAAGAGACCTCCCTTCAGTAAGAGCCCAGGGACAGCTTTCTGTCTGTGAGGATAGGTTAGTTTTGGCAGTTGGTTCCTCCAGAGGCTCCTCCACTGTATCCTCCCTCTGTTGTCCCCAGCTGAAACATATGGGGTAGATTTCCCTGCACATAACTTTACTACAGACGTCTACAGTGCAGACTTCCAAATCTGAGCTAATCAATGTACCTTCCATGGAAGTGCCTTATGATCAGTGGAATGACAAAATTTAGAGATATCCACCAACCTATTTTAGACTTCTATGTTAGAATGAGACTAATCATAGTGCAGGTGTCTGCATTTGCCAGAGGGAAAATCCCCACGGCATTTGCATTATGCTCATATTGGAACTGGGTCTTTCATCTCAGCTAGAATACAAAAGCATGGTAAATTGTGCTATGGCATCCATATAGCACTCTCATGCAATTTATGGCTACTGGCAAGCTAAGCTAGAATTAAATCAATGTGCATGAGAAAGGGAAAGTATTTCTAAGTTACTAGCATTCTCCCAAGCAGTCCAGTTCCCACTGATGAGATGCTATGCCAGTTACCTCCACAGTAACGCTACATTGAGGACCTAGTTCAGCATTCAGTCTAGTTCATGCTCTTATGACAAACAACAGACATACTTTTCAGCAAGTTTCCACTGATCTTTGCTATGTCATTTGTGTTGGATTTTCCTGCCATAATTAAATATCGTAATTAAATATATTCTTTCTTTTTTTATTAATTTATTTGAATTTGTCTTTCATGCAATATGGGCAAATTAACTCAGCCATTGGCAGATGTTCTTTTTCATTCCAGTCTCACCACTGAAATCTTACAAGTACTGGTGAAAAGTAGGTAATTTTCCTTCTGTCTTTACCCATCAAGGAATGTCACAGAGCACTGTGTAATTTGTATGCACTTCTTAAATGACAAACTATCAACAATTTTCTCAGTTTATAAGTAAAAATATCACCTCACAGTCCTCCAGAGGTCCGCCATGTATACTCAACTTTTTCTGAAAATTATTCTCTCTTCTCCCTCACTTACGTTCTTCCCTTTAAAAAAAAAATTAAAAAATTAGTTCTGCTGTTTTAGAGTGGCAATAATGTTTTTCGGCCAGAATTAGAATTGTTTTTACATATTGTGCTGAATAACGATGGTTAAAATAAGGATTTTCATCCCATAGGAAAACCATGAGAGAAAAGAAAATTAAAATCTTTTTTTTCTTACTATCAAAACTATTAGAAAACTTTCTGGATAAAATGATATGCTGTCAAAAGAGGGGTTTATGTTTCAGAAGACATACCATCACATTTCCAAAAGAAAAAAAGCCGCTGGAGGTGACAGCACGGCTGCATTAACTTAAAGGAGAAAGTTGTCTTTTATTGCAGTGGGATCCAGATTTTGCTCTTTTTTATTGAAATGAAAGAAAAGTACAGAAGATAGATAGTCCCAAAATCTCGGGTAAAGTTGTGCACTGGTTTTGGCTGGAATAGAGTTAATTTTCTTCACAGTAGCTAGTACGGGGCTATGTTTTGGATTTGTGCTGACAACAGTGTTGATAACACAGGGATGTTTTAGTTACTGCTGAGCAGTGCTTACACAGGGTCAAGGCCTTTTCTGCTTCTCACATCACCCCACCAAGGAGTAGGCTGGGGGTGCACAAGAAGCTGACAACAGTTGATAACACAGGGATGTTTTAGTTACTGCTGAGCAGTGCTTACACAGGGTCAAGGCCTTTTCTGCTTCTCACATCACCCC
>NW_008795527.1:5553032-5555058 GCF_000699145.1 Aptenodytes forsteri
CTCGTGAGTTGAGATAAAAACAGTTTAATAATTAAAAAGTAAGAACAACAACGATGATGATGATGATGATAATAATAATAATAATAATTATTATTATTATTATCATCATCATCATCATCGTTGTTGTTCTTACTTTTTAATTATTAAACTGTTTTAATCTCAACTCACGAGTTTTCTCTTCTACCCTTCCGATTCTCTCCCCCATCCCACCAGGTGGGAGTGAGTGAACGGCTGTCTGGTGCTTAGTTGCTGGCTGGGGTTAAACCACGACAAGTTGATATCCAAGATAAATACAAGACCTACATGCTTTCCAATGATCTATGTTTCCCCATATGTTTTGGGATCATGTGTTTTTCCCGAACATATTTGTTTCTGTTTAGGCAACAGACCTTGCAGAGTATGGAGGAATCTACAGTTAGACTGTCCAAGGCACCTCACTTTGCAGAAGAGGCCAATATCCTCAGCATCTGCTGAGGGTCAACTAAGAAAGAAGGGATCTGTCAAGAGGGTAACTGAGAACAGGAGTCTAGCTTAATCTAGCTTAGCCTAGACAAAGTATCTTCCTCACTAGCCACATAAAGTTAAGAAATGTGAATACCACTTCACAACCTTTAATCTGAACATGTTGGTCCCTCTGTAGGCTGTCTCCAATTTGCAGTGGCGTAAGCTGAGAGAGCAAGTTCATTAATTTCCACTTCTTCATGGAAATGCAACGTGGCAGAAGCTGAGCAGAACCCCAGGGTAGTTGCAACCCGCACCTCACCACAAACCACGCTTCCTGAAACACTGCACCAAAATCTTTCAGCCAAGTAACAGTAGCAACACTTTACATGTATATACAACAATAACATGCTTCTTATTGAAGAAAGAGGAAAAGATAAAATCACTGGAATCTCTTGCAATATCTTTTGTGCAACTTCACCATCATTGATAACAAACACTTGCCAGGTTATACCTATCTACTGAGACATCTCACTAATTCAAACGAAAGATCATCCTTTATTCTGAAAAAACCATTTACCGGAATGTGCCACAGCTGGAAGCTATTATGCAGGCCTTGGAAATGATTGTCAGCAGAATATCAGTTAAACAGGTGTATGGTGATGGCTAGGGCACATAATAGACTCATTAAGGTTAGCTTCGGTATCAGAAACACAGATTTTAGTGTTTCAAATATCTAGATCTTTGGGCTTGAAATCCGTTAAGATTTTTTTTGAGATCTAACATCATCTATTTTGATGTACATGAGAAGGAACAATGCAGACATAATGATATCTTCCAAAGCTGTAACTGGAAAGATATCTAAAGGGACTAACATCAGCTGGTGGGAGCCAATCTCCTAAGGTCTCTTTATGTGGTGCCTCCCATCCGGGTCCCATCTGGCTTCTCCAGATGGTGATTTAGAGTAGACTTAACCTATATGTTTGCAGTCATCTCTGTTCATCTCCGTTGCCTAAAGCAGTGGCTTTAGGGAGACTAAGTGCTTTAGGCTAGGTATGGCCTGAGTGAATACTCTTACAGGGAAAAACGCAAGTTGTTCCAGTTTTCCTCACTGTAGAGGCCAGCTCATCCACATATTATAAAGATAGTCAAAGACAGAAAAGGCACTCCTATAAAAAATTCTTTTCACAGAGACTACTGGCAGACATTTCTGCTCAAGGTTTGAGGTCTGTCAATTGGAAAAGATCCTGGAAGAAAAAGATGTGGGTGTAATCATGGTCAGCCATTTGATGGATTGTACTATGATTGACCATTAGTAACTAATACAAGAAAAAGCTGTAAGAGGGGCAAATGTGACACTAGGAGGTATCAGACAATGTATTTCCAGAGAGACAGAGTAGTTGTACAGGCCCTCATAGGACTATATTTGGAATATAGTGCTACATTTCTGTGCTGGTTTTGGCCGGGATAGAGTTAATTTTCTTCACAGTAGCTAGTATGGGGCTGTGTTTTGGATTTGTGCTGAAAACAGTGTTGATAATACAGGGATGTTTTGGTCACTGCTGAGCAGTGCTGACACAGAGTC
>NW_008795527.1:5555256-5606688 GCF_000699145.1 Aptenodytes forsteri
TGAACACCTGCCTGCTGATGGGAAGGAGTGAATTAATTCCTTGTTTTGCTTTGCTTGCGTGCGTGGCTTTTGCTTTACCTGTTAAACTGTCTTTATCTCAACCCACGAGTTTTCTCACTTTTACTCTTCTGATTCTCTCCCCCATCCCACCGGGGGGGGAGTGAGCGAGCGGCTGCGTGGGGCTTAGTTGCCAGCTGAGGTTAAACCACGACAGGAATGCTGAACTCCTGCTAGAGTAGATGCAGAAAAGGGCACCTAGATGTGGTGAATGAAGTTCTCTTGCAATGGGAAACTCAAAATCCCTTCTTTGTTCAGTCCAGAAGAAAGAAGACCAAGCTGAGATATAACTTCCCTGCAGAAATACTTACGAGAGAGAAGAATCATTTAGGGCAATGCTGGCGAAAGAACACTTGAACAGAAGGTGCCAAGTTAAAGTTTAGGGTAGTTAAATCAGAGTTTCTCTCAAAGGAGTGAGTTTCAAAGGCAGGCTTGAGAAAGAAGAATGGGCAAAATTCCTGAGTAACTTTAATGCATATATAAGCAGGATATTGTTAGTGTGGCTGCCTCCAGGAGTGGAGGACAGCACTTGATGATTCAATCCTATGTTTCTGTCTGTCTCCTATTATTCATTGGCTTTAAAAAAAAAACAACAACAAGAAAATACTCTAGCTAGAAGCTAATCTGAAGCTAAAGATATTTCTGCATCAACTATGTAGGCTATAAATGTAACAACAAAATAGCAAATGTTATGTTTGGCCAGGCTAAAAATATATTCCAACACTAAAAGCGAACTGTTACTCAGCAGAAGCCAGACTGTGATATCTAACAGTTTTTAATGGCCATGGAAATAAAGAAAAGCAATACCTGGGATACCTGTCAACGTTTCAAGATAATCCCACCTTTTACATGTCCCCTCTCTCCACCTCTGCCACTCTACTCAAAGTGAAATTGTTTTCAATTAGGTAACGCTAACTTCATCCTGCTTCTCAGATGTGAATTGTAACAACAGGAGGCCAGAGCAATCCATAAAAGTTTTGTTTGTTTGCTTGGTTTTTTTAACTTCTGATTCAAGTTTTCTGAATGTACTAAATATTCACATATATTGCGGAGGATAATATATGTGAAAGCAGCTTTCTATTTTAGGAATATGGAAGTGTGTTGTCATTTATCTTTTTCAGACTGAGAGAAAAGTGCTCTATGTGACAACAACAGGTTGCAGATGAAGGGATGACAGCTCCATGGATCGACCACAGTGAATGAGCCGACTTAGGGTAATGGGTGAGCACCACCGAAGGGGTTAGTGCAGCGACCTCAGGGACCTCAGGTTGCAGCTCTACAAGGTGCTCAGGTGAGCAGTTCTACATTGCAATGGCCACAGCTGAAACCTTTCTGTTGGTAAAGCAGCATTGTCTGCTCAGTCTGTGAGGAATGATCAGCTACAGCCCCTTTCTAGCAACTGGCTGTTTGGGATAAACACGGCTGCACCAGGACAGGTCTGCATCAGAAGAGAAGCTTGTCTGGCTTCTTTAGGAGAAGCCTTCCTGGAGACTTGCCAGAGACCTCAATTCCATATTCTCTGATCCAGTACAGACACTTGAGAACATGCTTAACTTTAAGCATATGAGTGGTCCTATGGACATCAGTGGGGTTGCTAATGTGTCTAAAGTTAAATATGTATCAAGTGCTGTGCTGGAATGGGGCCAAGGACTCAAAAACTTGCAGGATCAAGGTTTGGCTGAAGAACAGAGAGCAAAAAGGGAGACAAAAGCTGAGAGATACTGAGTTGCTCTCATGCCCTCTTGCGTCAGTCCTTCATGGAAGCAAGCCCTGGCATAAACCCCTTATTGTAGTAAAAGTTAAAGGAATACCTGTACAGAAATCTTAAACACTAAAAGATACTGTAAACACTCTCATTTTACAGCACACAATGTCTTTTGATTTTTATATGGTATTACATTTTAAAACAGATACAGTGATGTCACTGCAGGAAAACATCACAAAAACATTGCAGCAACAGGCATCTCTTTCAACAGATGCCTGGTTGACTCACTCCCACAGCTGCAGCAAAGTAGTCCAATGTGTTTCTGGTGCACATTCTTGCTTGTGAAGTCTTTATTGGGACACTCTGACTGTAGAGGAATGCAGCCGCTTTTCATTTCTTGTGGCAGTCAGAAAGTTTCATTGAATATTTCTGAGCTCTCAATCTCTTCCAAAACACATGCTGAATTTCCTGGCTCTCTTCCTTAAAATCTGGTCTGGGTTTCTACCCTGGCCCCTCTCAAATTACTTTTTGTGAAAATAAATTATTATAATAAAAAATAATAATTTAAAAAACATTCTGATTTTTCAAAATTTATTTTTAACTCTTTTTCCAAGCTTTGTGAATTTTTATATGCAATGACTTTTATGATTAAATTATTAGTATTCTGAACTTATCACTGGAATCCAGCAAAGTTAAAAAAAACATTTGTCCTTTAGCTATTAGTAATGCAACACTGCCAACTAGAGGTATCGGGAACAATCAAATTCTTGTCTTGTTGACCACATCAGTAAACTTAAAGGGTTGTATAACTGTAAATACTGAAATATCGTATTTGTTCTATAGAAATCCCACCCAAAGCCTCCAACTACAGTGGTGTTTGCATTTAATTTTTTTTATGTTTTGGTGCTTCAGTAAGTCATTTATTGAATCCAAATACCACAAGTGTTACTATTCTATTAAAAATTGTATCATCTAGAAATTCAAGTGTAATCAAGTCAGATCTCAAAGTACTTCAGGTTCCTCAAAGAGTTACTGAGCCATTCTAACAGCTTTTGGAAAAATACCTGCACAAGACATTGCAAGTATCAAAAAATTTAAAATTTTATAACTTTGAAGGCAAAATAAATCCTTGATATCAATTTCTCAACCCACAATTTCAATAAGACTTTGTAATCTATTGAAATAAAGAAATCATACTCTATTCAGGTGGGCTAAAAGCCCATTTTTGTAAGTTTTCCACTTTGTAAGATAGTATACACTTTGAGGAGCAAAGTATTTGTTCACAGCTAAAGCAGTAAGATTGAAAATAGAGAAAACATGCACTTGATCAGGAAGGCTTAGTTACTGCTTGTCACGTGATTCCCTGACATGTACGTGCTTGCTAGATCATTGTATGAGAAGAGACTCAACACGAAGTTGTTGATGTTCATGCACCAAGCACAGACCGAGGCCGTGTGGGCCACGCTTTGCTGCCCCTGCCCTCTTCCTTTCCATGTCCATGATGGTAGGGCACAGTAGCGTGCAGCTGCCCAGTATCCAGCAAGAGGGAGCTGGAGCAGAGGAGGACAGGGACCTTCTGCAGGTCCTCATGCCAACCAAAGTCCAACGAAGCCTTGGGGAAAGGCTCATTACAACTGCCCCCAGTCCCTCCCCTGCTATGTCACCAAATCCAACGCAACCCTGTGCGTAGGCAGAGTCTGCTGGTAGGGAGAAAACCAAGAGGCCTGAGGGTGCACCGTACTTCCAGGCTTATCCACTGTGCTCCAGACTTAGAGGGTGCAGGACACACAACTCTTGCCTTTCCTAATTAAGGACTGCAAACAGAAAACAGCTTGGGGAGCTATACCTGTACCAGGTCTCTCTGGAAACCTGTTTCCAAGGCACTCTTCTGAGATGGCGAAATAAAAACAGGCAGGTGGCAACCCTTTGTGCTCCTTCACGGCAGTCAGGATCTGCCCAGCCACAGGTAGGGAGTGCACTGTACCCTCCTCCTGGCTGGCAGTGTGTGCCCTGGGGTGCACCAGGAGCTTGGGAGGCCAGGGTGGCTTCCAGGGCTTCCCCTTGCTATTGTTCTGCACTGATATTCAGATGGAGAGATGCCTGGATCTAAATAAACATGGCTTTTCTTTAGCAGAAGCCTAGAGAATTGTTTGAAAACTGGATGGCTAGAACCACAGTGTAACAGGAAGATCTGCTGGTAGAAGGGCAAGCTCTGCCTGTCAGAGGTCACGTGGCGTTAAACATACTGTCCAGAACAGTTTGTACTTTTGGACTGAAGGGAGGAGCCAACAACATCCAGTGTTGGTTTCCTTTTATTTACCAAAACACACTTATTCTGTAAATCTCAGCAAAATTCATGAAAAATAATAAATTACATTTTCCCCCTGACAGTCTTCAAAGCTTTATATCTATAAAAGCGGCTGGGAAATTTGAGAAGCCTAGAGGGCAGGAAAATAATCTCATTGGGAAGTGGAAGCCAATAAACAGTAGTGACTCACGGAGGCACAGAGCTGCAGAGCAGCTGACAGCGAGGTGTCGATGAAGCCTGGAACCAAGTTTTCCAGGGGCTGTACCAGAGGGCGGTTTAAGGATGGAGGAGCCAGAGTGTCCCAAAAATGCAGAGAAAACACCGGAGGGGGTTGGAGGTGACAGTACTGGAACAAGATGAAGGCTTAGAAGTGAAAGCATAGACATTGGCCTGGGAAGCACAGAATACGATTTGCAGCCAGTTTTACCACTGTAAAAACTAATTCCAGTTTTTATTATTAATATTATTATTATTATTATTATTATTATTATTATTTTCCAGTTATATTATTATGCTTATGTTCCATAACAATGTCTTTACAGGAATACAAAGCTAAAAAAGCACAGTGGTCCAGTGGAAGCAAACCACTGGGGCTCAGGCAACACTGGAGTAGTTTGTTCATTTGAGTGTTACCTAGAGCTCTGCTTTCAGGAAGGGGGAAAAAAAAAGTGTATCTGTTGTGAATCAGCTTGTAATACCAGAAGCGACATTTCCACAATGGTGACTACTTTGAAAGACACACAGAAACAAAGCAGCATGTCATATCTAGATTTCTGTAAATGGCTTTATGGAAATGAACCAGAAATTTTCTAGTAATGATTTTTGGCTGCCAGTCAAAACCTAAACCCAACTGACACTTGCAGGGTTTTTCCATTTATTAATTTTTCTGTTTGGCAGTAAAAGTTAATGCTCAGCACTGTAAGCCCAAAGCGTAGTTCTCAGCTCTGGTACTATGTGCTGCTTGATTGTGCCCTGAGGTACAGACCTCTGCACACCAATTACCTGTATTAGGTGCCAGAAGTACCTCTCATCCATGAAAATATGTGCTCTGTGAAGCTTTCTCATACTGTTTAGTGTAAAATTTTTTTGGGCATTGTGTTTGTGTATTCTCCTAATTAATTTTGTATTGATTTGCAAAGGCACATTGGGCACGTATAAAAGTCTTCTGCAGAGTTATTAATAGATGTTGCAGGAACGATGCTGAATTACAGCTGTCACAGGACCTGTGATCTCATCCCTTGCTCATGCATGAGCTAAGGCAGAGTTGGACAGAGTAAGAACTTCATCAGCAACCTCCCTTTCTGGGGAAGGAGATCAACAGCAAGTGTTTAACCCTCCAAATCAGCGCATGATGATTAGTCTTGCTGCTAGTGAGCACTAGCTGGAGGTACCATCTTTAGCTAAGACAGACTCCCCAGCTTCTTGCCGTCAACATTTTTTAATCCTAATGTCCTGTTTCAAGGATTATTATAAGCTGCCTATTTATATTCTCCTGAATGGACATTTCATTTGAGAACCATATTTATATTCACGAACACGCTGTTCCAAACTGTGGAGTTACAAGACAGCTTTCTGTTCAGGATTTAGTCCTCTGTCCTGCAGATACAGCTGGATTTCACTGCCAAGCCTTGCACATCATTTGTTAGACAGTGGTCAGGTTTGTATACCATTTGAAAGGGTCAAGCAGGTTGAAAGGAAATATGTGGACACAAAATATCTTAATATCAAATCCTAGAAAGGTATTACAGTAATTGAGCAAGTGCACCAGGATCCATGCAGCCAGATATGTCACTCTGATAACTGCCACCTGCTATTTTTCCACACTGAACTGAAAAAAAAGTCTGTATACCTGACAATTAATTTATAATCATATTGGTACAGAAAGTTTCCTAAAGATAGTACCAGTAACATAGGATTAAATGCACAGAAGGAATTGGTATTTAAAAGTTGCCTGCTCAAGGAAACCCATACACACAGGCAGAAAGCATATCCTCCAGTATCATCCTGGCACATACGTACCTGGGGACAAGACTGGGGGGGGCACAACCACCATGAGAGCCCATCTGCTTGATGAATCATAGAATCATAGAATCATTGAGGTTGGAAAAGACCTCTAAGATCAGCGAGTCCAACCATCAACCCAACACCACCATGCCCACTAAACCATGTCCCTAAGTGCCGCATCTACACGTCTTTTAAATACCTCCAGGGATGGTGACTCAACCACTTCCCTGGGCAGCCTGTTCCAATGTTTAACCACTCTTTCAGTAAAGAAATTGAAGTCCTTTCCCAGACCTGGGCACAGGCACACATGCTGTGGGACCCTTGCTGATCTCACCCAGAAATCAGCACAAAGCTGCTAAGCCCTGCCAGGACCACTGTGGAGGGCAAAGCCTTGGCTGCCTGAGGAGCTTCACTGCCAAAGCAAATGCAATTAGCTACAGTGACTACATCCTCTAGTGAATCTGGGGTTCCCTGTCCTCAGGCCTGCTGCTCTGTGGATTGGTATCCGTGACCAACTTCTTCTCTTCTTTCCCCTCTTTTCCTTCCCATTTTATTTTATTTTATTTTATTATTAATTTTTATTTTATTTCTTTATTAATTTTTATTTTATTTCATCTTATTTTAATTTAATTCCACCAGTTAGAATACATGGCAGCACTCCTGCTGAGCTAGCAGGAACAGCAGCCCAAGCCCCACTAGCAGACACCTCTGGTACAGCCCAACAGCCCCCCTTCACTGCCTCCCACAGCAGCTCTTTGGAGGCCACAGCCGTATTCCCACTGCCACCAAGGGCTGCTGCTGTGCCTACCTGTACTGAAGCAGCCTAGTGAGGTAAAGCTTTTAAAACTCATTGCAATCACTAGCTTTTATCAGAATTAACACAGCTCACCTCAATATTATGACATAATAAGTCAGAATTAAATCAGACTTTTAACAGAAGAATTATAACAGGGCAAGAAAAGCTTTCAGGATACCAGGTTGAAATAAAACTACTTATATTTACACCTATATTGTGCCACAGAAAACTAATCATTCTGACTGTCAAGGGACTTTTCCTTTGTAACATTTACAAACAAAAGACCTTCCGGTGTTTTCAAGGTTTTCTTTTCATGAGGCTTTGAAAAATGACACAGCTGATAATCTCTGCTTACTCCACCATGCACTTGAGTTACACACGTTCTTAGGACAGTTATTTTTAGCAGGTTCAAAAACAAAGAAGAAAAATCTACTTACCATTGTGCCATGGTTAATATCCTTATGAATGCATCGCAGCAGTTTTTAAAAGCAGAACTAGGAGCTCTCTGTGATATGAACTTTCCAAAGTAAAAAAAGAGTCAAACATTGCAATGTTGTCCATCATCACTTAACTCATGATAAGTCTTTCCACACATATGCCTGTGCAATTAAAATTGTAAGGATAATATAGTAGATGTATGTTACAAATGAATTTTCATGCCATCTTAGTTACTGATGCAGTGAAACAAGCAACGGTATTACCCTCTGCAAGTCTTTCCCCCGGTGTTTTTTGGCTTGTTTTTTGTGAAGGTAGTTAAGCTTGAGAATTCATCTCATCAGCCTGGTATCTTGCGCCTCCAAGGCAGGAGAGGTGCTCCCTACAGCATGGTTCACTGGGTAGGGTGAAGAACAAGGACAGCTTTTGTAGTTGCTGCTTTCCCAAGGCGGATATGCTCCGCCATGCAGGACCACAGCTGAGCTCCACATGGGCAAGTGAGATGCTGCTGTGGGAAGTTCAGCCAACAGGCCTCAGTTTCTGTCTGCCCAAAGGCGGGTGCGAGAGGGGTGGTCAGGCTTCAAGGAGCTTTATGACTTGCACAGGACATACTGTTTCAGCAGGGTGTAACGTACATCAATGTCCCACCATACCACTCCAAGGTACCGATGAACCAAAGAGTGACTGTACATATACTATACACTGAGTATAGGCTTCCATAGTGATGGAATTAACCCCACTAAGGTTAGCGCTGAGTGTCTCAGTTTACTAGCAGGTTCCCAGGTTGCTCAAACACCTCCTGAAAGTCAATGCCTAGCACAAGTAGTAATCTTTAAAAATCCAGGGGGAAATGTTGGCACCATCCAAGCAAAAGCCAACTGACTTCCATGGGGCAGGCATTTCACTCCCAGCTTTCAGAACAGTGTGGTCCAAGTAAAAACAAGCAACAGCACTATCAAAAATTCACGCCCATCCTGATGCTAGGACCTTTGTGGAACAACTCACAAGGAAAAAGAAGGAAATCTCTTACATAGGAGTAACTCATCATTGAAATCTGAATCCTTCATTCCCTTTTCCTTCCTCCATCGGTGACGCTAGTGCATTTTTGCTTCTCTTTTTAAACTCAGAGCCTTTTGTCTTACTGTCGTAAAGGAGGGAGATGATACTGCCAGGCTTACAAAACAAAGGGTCAAGCCATTTGTTTTCATCTGCTGAAGAAATGCAGTCAGGGTTTAAAGCAATTGACCTGGAAACCTTCCCTGGCTTCCTGCAGCAAGACCAGCTCGCCTGCAGCAGCAGACAGCGTGGACAGCAGGCTCCTTCTAGCACATTTCACCAGGCCTGCTCCACTTCTTAAGCTATAATGCTTACAAAATTAGGATAGTTTGACTGATAGGCCCAACAAAGTGTCTACATCACAGATGCTAAAACAGAAAACAGCTTTTTAACAGGTCTTAATATTCCTTTTTATTACTGTAGTGGAGACGTGCTTCTCATCATCATCCTCTTCATACCTTCCCTTGAGCACAGAAAGAGGCCAGTCCCTGTGGGACCCAAAGAGACAGGAGCAGCAGAGAGGAGGTATCAGACAGGAGTGTTTCAGTTCTGCAAGTACTGAAGGAGGAGATTTTTAATAGTCAAAAGTAAAACCAAAAATTTTCATTTTCATTTGAATTGAATATACTTCATTTTAGTTATAATAGGGGTTTCTTCTACTGAGCCTGCTGTAATTCAGGGGATTTCACACTTACCCTCATGAGGAGAAGCTGTAACCCATAAGAAACCACACAGAGTAAAGATGTGTCACTGAGGGATCTTTTTCCCTAGAAATTGTCTTCTATTCTCCTACTATGAATTTTCATACTGTGCACTCAGCAAATTCAGATTTGTACTCAATTTAAGGGCTCAAATAAATAAGTTCCCACAGGCTAACAAATCTGATATGGTTATCATGTTAACTGAGCCCAGTGTTGCCTGCACTCGTGCTCGTGGCCCCACAGAGCAGACAGTTCTTATAGCTCAGCTGACGCAGTATAGCTTATTACACCGTCGTAACTGGATCATGTAAGCAAGCCGCGCCTGTGCAAAAACTACTGGAAAAGATGTGGTAATTTGAACTACATAGTCCTAGGGATCTCTGCAACCTGGGAGTAGGAAAGACTGTTTAGACTGGTAGAGATGCTCATCCTCTGTCACTGACTCATGCTGCAGACCTCAGCAAGCTACTTCAGTTTGAAGACTGACTTTTCTGTCTACAGAGATATCACCATGATATTACTTTTGGCACTGAAGATTTTGTGCACCTTACCCAGGTAGGTATTTTGTCTAGGCTTTGACTCAATAAAATGTTATATTAATAAATTGTATTTCTCTTATGCAGTTAGTCCATGACCACTTTAATTTAAACTTATGCATAAGTGAGAGCAAATGTCACATGGGGTTGTCCTGTTACACCCTGATCAGATTGTTGTTCCTTACATCAGGGTATCCCCTGCCTTGTGTCAGAACAAACACTCATGAGGCCACAGAAAGGGTGAGATCAGGGAACTGATCAATACAGTGGCATTGGGTTTTTTTCTGAATTAGCATTTGTGCAGCACTATGTAAAGCAAAATTTAAAACTCGGTTTCACGTTTCATGAATGGGCTGATACGTACCTAAATCTGCTGCTGCATGACTCACATGAAAGCAGTGGCACGCTATTCCAAGTGTCAATTATTCTCCAATGTCTTTCTCTTTCTAGAAGTCTGTCCTCTTCACATGCTTTATTGCTGCCCTGCTCTGCCCTGTATTTAGCTAATTCTTACATTTCTTAATTTTGACCTGGATACAACTGTATATACACAGTTAACCCACAGTTACTCGTACCTCCAAAATGCATCTTTTAGAATGGAAGAGAAAAATGGAAACAACTTCCGCCCACATTATCCTGGAGACTAAGCGAGCCGAGTTCAATGAACAAGAGCACGCCAATTCAATGAATGAGTGCAGAAACGTGTTCTCAGTGCAGAGATTCAATATTTGGCTGGTAGCTGCTGCTGCACAGGTCGGTGATTTGAATGTCAGGCAGCGCAGCTGGCGGCTGGGAAGGAAGGCATCTCTTCTAGTATGAGCTCTAGCTTCACACGGTTCAGGTGTGGATGCTGAACACATGCAGAAGAAAGCAGGAACAGAGAGCTGATAAGGTCCCACCTAACAAGCAGTGACTGAATAGGTACAGTGAAGGCATCCAGCTTGGATTTATAGAGTATTACAGTCATTTTCTTCCAGTATTAAACCTTGACAAGGTCTATTTGACCAGGACTGCCAACCTCTCCGTGGCAAGACTGACAAAGGCTGAAATTCTGATCTTCAAATATAGAGCATAGAAGACAAATTGCTGAACATTGTCCTGTCAAATAAGGGCGCTCACAGGTAGCTCAGCACTAATTTTAATCTATTTGATGGAATGTCTACCCCATTACTCCTTACGATAAGAAACCTGTGCGGTGAAGAGCACAATATCTCAGGGTTGAGCAGCAATACAGTTCAGTACACTTGGAAAATTTCTGTATTTCTAATTACTTAATGACCTGTAATTAGTTGAAGAGTAAGAAGAATTGAAGTTTCAGCGCCTGGAATTTCTATGTGAAAGCCCAAAGCTCGGGTGGAGGGAGGTTCTTTAAATCATCCTTGGTTTGACTTCAGATAGTCTTTTTTAATTGCTTAAAATTTAAATGAAGAAATGCAATATAGCACTTTGATTTCAATATCTGCCCGCATTTCTTTTGTAACCAAACTACATTCCTTGCTTTTTCAGCCATTCCAGGAGCTAAGTGTATTATGGATTTAAATACAGTTACCATATTTTTTTAACTGGAAATGTGAGTTTGAATTCTCCATTACAAATGTTAAAGATAACTCAGCACTGAAAATACAGAAAGTCACATTTTGCACTTTTTGGTACAAAAATAGTTGATAATACATAATACAAGAACCGTACGTCATTAATCATATACATGTCAGTGACAACAAACATCAGTAGATCAAAGCATCAAAGACAAATAAGAATTCAGACTTTACATGAAAAGGAGGAGGAAAAAGTGTAACCATACAGTGCATATAA
Source organism: Aptenodytes forsteri (assembly GCF_000699145.1). Taxonomy (NCBI): domain Eukaryota; kingdom Metazoa; phylum Chordata; class Aves; order Sphenisciformes; family Spheniscidae; genus Aptenodytes; species Aptenodytes forsteri. The sequence goes on from NW_008795527.1 coordinate 5,566,667, forward strand.
ACAAATACATGGGAGAGGAAGAACCAAAAGAGTATTGCTTCTGGTTCTCTTGCAAAAGCTATCCAGGGAGGAGGGAAAAGGTGATCCAGTTAATTCCTTCTTTGTGCAAAGATGATGAATAAAGGACTTTTCCTGTATTAGTCAAGTTAGGTCAAAATTATATCAAGCATCATGTCCAAAGAATCAGACCATTTTTAAACTACAATTCAGAGAAGCAATAATCAGATACTTTAAACCATATTCTTTAAATAATTTTATTTCCCCCTCAAAAAAAATGAAGTTCTTTTTATTTGTTAATTACATTCCTCTACACAAAGTAACCCTTGTGTCTTCCTATTAGGTTCATACCTATCTTCAAGCACCAGTGAACCCAGCCATTCACTGGGAACAAAAGCACCTACAGTTCCAGCTTTCATTGGTGGTTTCTTTTTTCACTGGACATAAGCCAGACTCAAACTGTTTGAGGGGGGAAGTAGCAGACACACATAAGCCACTATTTATTTCCAATCCTCATACAAGACACCTGATACAAGCCAAGATGAAGAGAAATCCAAGGATCCAGTGTATAAGCATGGGAACTCACAAGAGCGAAAGTTGGAGGGATGGCAGAAAAGGAAGGGGGAGGGTGGAAACACGTGAATTTGGTTTTCAGCTAAAAGGTTCCTCTCATTTTTTCCCCAGGTGAATGTGCTGTTGTTGCTACACAGAGACCTGGGCAGCTCAGGTGTTCTGTGCTTAAACCATACTGATTTTTAAGTAACTAGTTCCAGAAAAAGGACCTTCCATCAGGAGAATTAGTCGCAGCAGGTGAGCAAATATTTCTCATTCTTAACTTTCCTTTAACACAGCAATGAGGTTTGGTTGACAAATGCATTACAAGCCTAGTTATATGAAAAAGACAAGTGATAGATGCTTAGAGATTAGCTAGCAAAACATTTGTTCAGACAGAGAGATGAAGGCAATTTATATGGTGTTGGCTGTCATTTTTTCTCTTAATTAAGTAACATTGGATCATGTAACATCAAAAATTCAGAATATTGAATTTAAACTGCCTCCAGCTACAGCTCCATGAATTATCCTTCAAAAAACCTATTGGTTTTCAATAGGATGATAATCAATTATTTAAGCATCAGATAATTAATCCTGTGCCTTGAAGAGATTTACACTTTGATTGTTTCATGAAAGAAAGAAACTGATTCACGCATTCCGTACCTGCTTTATAGAGGCATTATCTGGTATGATTTCAAAGCCATAACTATTTATGTTTAAATAGCATTGTAACATGTTAATAGAAATACTAGGTTTTATTGTTAACATCTAATAGGTAAACTGATACTAAAGATAGTTATTAACTTCCACATAGAGTTGCTAGAAATACTCATTTGTCAGGAGTATAGTAGTAGGGTGTAATGATCTGCTTTTGCTGACTGAAGTTAGTGGTCTGCACAAACATGGGGAAAATTTGAATGGAATTTTTATTACCAAAAAATCCTCATCCCCCAGACTTAACTAAAAGTTATAGTCTCTCCTTAGGAAACACTGGGAAACTTCACATTTTCTTATTAAACATCCATAATCTCCAACCATCAAATTAATGTGCATAATTAATAAGCTCCAAAGGAGACTCCCTTCTAAAACTCAATCAACAATAGCTAACATGAACGAGCCTAAGGCGGAAAGTATGTGAAACAAAGAACAACTCTAGAGTTGTGATGCCATGTGGGGAGAAAGGGAACTGTTGTGGACAAGACTGAGGAGAAAAGTATTATAATGGAGGTATTAATTATTTTAGCAACCTTCAGAAATATAGAATTCTTACTATAAGACGATACTTCATTTTTTCTAAAATTTTGCACAGTTTAATGTGCAAATTTTTCTCCAGTCACTTGAATAGAATAGCTTTCTTGTATTGAGATTGCCAGCTACTGGAAGTGGTATTTGAATTTGTTCACCAGAAATTGAACTGTTAACAGTAATGTTAGTAATGTTGAGGAATTCATTAAAGTAAGGATAAAAGCTGCTGCACTTTTCATGCCTCTCTGTCCTAAGAAGCATGAAGCATCTTCTTTTGCTGTTCCATATGGGATATCGCTTTTAAATTCAAGTTTAAAATTTTCTTTATCAGTACAGGCACAAGTGCTTTGGGGGATTTTTTTTTTTTTTATTTAAGTCACAGCACTTTCTCAACAGTTCATCCTGGTAACTCCTAAAGCTCAGCCTCTGAAAAGTGGAATATCCCGTGAGAACTGATAAGTGGACTGGGTGGTATCCTGGGCTACATGCATTAATCGCTTTTAAATTCAAGTTTAAAATTTTCTTTATCAGTACAGGCACAAGTGCTTTGGGGGATTTTTTTTTTTTTTATTTAAGTCACAGCACTTTCTCAACAGTTCATCCTGGTAACTCCTAAAGCTCAGCCTCTGAAAAGTGGAATATCCCGTGAGAACTGATAAGTGGACTGGGTGGTATCCTGGGCTACATGCATTATATTTTTTAACTTAGTTCAAATCATCAGGTATCCACCTGAATATCCGAGCTTTAATGCCTAAAGATGATTGTACTGGGCAGAAAGAAGACTTATCAATTAAAAAAATTTGGCTTTATAATGCTTTTCCTCAACCGTTGCTTTTTTTTCTCTGACTTTTATCAAGACCAGAAGTTACTGAATTTCTTATAATGATCTTTGTCAGGAAGAGAAGCAAACACCTTCAGAATACTGAAATAGCCAGGAGTTGATGGATTGTGATGGATTGTCTTATTAAGCAGGACTTGAGCTGAAAATCAGTTTAAAAATGCCATGGAGAATGGGGAAATTTTTTGAGTTTTCATTGTGAGAAACAGGTGGAAATTTCTTTGACATTTATCTTACCATCTTTAACATCCTGGTTCACAGAGTGCAGGCTAAAAAAACCGATGGCAATTTCAACATTCTGGAGGGATTTGCCGATTTAAAATGTATTATACCTGGAGGCAAATACTTGTCAATTTTCCTATTTTATTAAGGAGAATATCATGAGACGTCTTTTGACCAAAAAACCTACTATCCATGAAAAAGATCCCATGCTGTTACATTTCACTGAAATTAAAAAACTAACAGAATGAACAACTAGTAGCACTGCCTTGAAATTTTCATGGTCCAGTATTACAATGTTGTACCAGTTCTTAAGAAACAAATGTCGGGTGACCAGAAATGAGTGAAAGGAACTTTGTTCCCCCAATCACACTGTCATGAGAACTGTCCCCTGCAGCCTAATTTTGATGACTGAAAGCAGTGCTGCATGATAAAATTAAGCACCTCTGTTTTGCACTTTTCTCACAAAGGCATTTATAGAAATAACCAAAACTACTTCTGTAGTATAGATTGTTAGGATACCACTAACACATTGATTTACACTGCATCAGGTGACGAATCCATGTGATTAAAGCTGTTGCTTTGTTTTCCAGTTTCCTTGCGGCGTTGAAAGGGATCTTCTCAAAGAAATAATGCTCCATTCAACATTGGCCCTGTCCCTCCTGCTAATTGCAGTCTCTTCCAACCTTGCGATGGCAATCAAGAAGGAAAAAAGAGCACCTCAGACACTGTCAAGAGGTACTGTATATTTACTTTATGTAGTTACCTCCTCATCTTCCCATATAGGTCAGCAAACATTTTTATTTAGAATATATCTGAAAGCACATATATACTTACTGAGGTGGGTTTCTCTAGTGTTAAGTGACAGTCTAAGTAGTGCATCTTCTTATTCCATGTCATTTCACTCCATCAGTTTGTTCTTAAGGATACGGCTGAGGGCCTCATATAACCTGCATAATTTATACAACTCACAGTGACCTAGTAGAAGCCAATAACCTAAACTGAGTCTCTCAAATCAGGATGCACTTGTAGGACTATCAGTGAAGAAATATTCTTTCATATACCAGTTAAAAGATATTTTGTTATGGTAACTTATTAACTACTGAAACACAGTTTCATAACTTCAGTTGCTATGGAACCATTTTTCTACAGACCCATTTTTATAGACAGAACAACAGTATGAGCTACTGGTGGGTTTTTCTGCGTGACTTTTTTTTTGCTTTTGCTTTTCATCAGATAGTCACAGTCATGCTTTGCAGTGAATAATTCACTTCCTTGCGGTGCATAATTTTCAACCTGGATGTTAACTAAAGACCCTATTTTAAGTTATTTATGCCTGATCAATCCTTAGAAACACAAGCAGAGAAAGAGCTTACTGAGGTCTTTTCCTCTTCTCCATCTTTCCTCTCCTTTCAGGCCTATTCCCCCCAAAAAATCTCCAACTCCCTCCCTGAGCTCTTCTGCAAGCTGTGCAAAGCCTGCAGACCCCACAGCTCACCTCTGAGGTCTTCCCATACAAAACACTGGCAAAGGCCCACCAGTCACAGCGGTCCCATCTCAGCTTAATTGCTCAGGGAGCACTTGACAAAATCATGCAACACCTGGACTAATCAAAGAGAAATTGCAAATCACTTCTCGTAAGTGGTATCCCTGGACAAAGGTTATAATCAATCTGGTATCTATCGCCTATCTTGCCTAGATCAGGATTTATTTTTCCCACTAAGCCTAAATGAATAAAAAGATAACAAAATCCCTTCAATTCTGGCAATTTTGAAAGAAATAGTCACAGAAAGCATCAGTTTTCTAATTCTGATTTCAGGCCTTCTGGGATGCCTTGAGTGCTTTACCTGTAATTTTCGCAGATCAAAGGGAAACACTTAGACCTGCTGCAAAATGACCCTAGTTGACTCCTTTGTGCAGTTACCTACGTCAGCAGTTGACTTCAGCCAGGGCTGGGAACACACTAGTCAACATGCCAGAATCCCACCGTCAACCAGACAGATCTGTAATTGAAATCACTCTCCTGAAAGAAGAGATGACCTAGTAGTGTCACAAGCAATTGTCCCGTAAGAAAGCTAACAGCAAATCTCTGCATAACCAGGGCTGGTCCAAGTGCTGTCCAGACAGCACAGAAGAAACAGAGCCTTAACCTGGTCCAGATCCAGAAGCTCTTCTACAATTCCCATGAAGGCCGTCATGAATGGAGCAACATTGCCTGGGAGGGGCTGGCATCTTTGGGATCTGAAGGCATAAAACCAACTGCGCAATTTCCTTTTTGAGATCAGTGTATCACCAGTTATGGATGAACTATGAAGCTGATGATTCATTAGGATTTTGTTTAGATGGAGATTTTTGTTTAACAGCCATTCTTTTATTAAACTATACACACTTGCAATGCCAGGGATTGAAATTCATGGCTTAAGAGTTAAGCTTAAAACCCAAGACTATTCTAACAACGTTCATATTAAAGTCGATCTTATTTGAGCTGCCATATTTTATTTTTCTCTCTAACTTTATAAGCCAACTTTTTCTTTAAGCCCCAGGGTCTACATGAAATATGGAGCAGACAATATAAATATATAAAGGATTTGGGTGCTGATTTAGTATTCTGAGTATTCAGAAAGAGATCTAATATGTTTGCTAGAGAACTTGAACTGGATACTCAACCAGCTGAGGTTTTGGGGGGGTTGGTTTGTGGGTTTTTTTAATCTTCCAGTGCACCTATCAGGAGATGCAGCATTAGTATATCCACAATGTTTGGGAAACTTTGACTGGAAAAACCCAAATCCTATTTGTGTAGAACTATTGATAAATATAAAAAATGTAATTTGTTATGAGTTACTTACCTGGCCACCAGTTAATCCTTTTGTGATATTTCTAGGGTGGGGCGATGAAATTACCTGGGTACAAACTTATGAAGAAGGGCTTTATCGAGCAAAAAAAAGGTAAGAGATTAAAAGACAAAGTTGTTAATCAGGCAGTCATGCCTGAATATACTATAATGAAACAGAACAAAGAAACACCATGACAGCTGATCTGCAGGCCACCCAGTTAAATAAAACAGATTTATTGTCTATAAATAAAAGTTGTTGCAGGGGTCTTATGACTCTGAAGCAACATCATGGGCCAATAGGCAACTCTGCATTTAACACTGTTGTTTCTTTGTCACAACAGAAGTATTGTCATTTGAATAAGCAATGATAAATAGATATTACAATTTTTAAAATGCATCGTTTTTTATATATAAATATGTCATTATTGCTCTGATTACTTCCTTAATCAACAGCTGGAAATCAGTTACATTTGGTCTTGCGTGGTGATCTACTGCCTCTGATGTTTTCCCCAACACTTTATTAGTTGGCATATGTGCATGATGTACTCACAGTTTCTCACTATCCTGGTAGAAAGTTCCAATCTGAATCTTCTCTGAAATTCAGCTGAAAATATATTTGAGAATTCATAACAATACTCATTTAGATCACTATTACAGTTCATTCTAGATCATAATAGTGTAGCATAAGCTGTTATTAAATCTAAGGCAAATTATTTTTAAATTAAAAGCAACTAATTTCATGTACCCTATGTGAAAATGGTTAGGAACTGAACAACTTTTGACAGTCATAGTAGATCAAGCATTAGTAACTGATTTACTGAACAGTAACAATAGTTTAAAAAAATGCAGGAGAAAATGCACAGAATTGTTTTATTTTTTGACATCCAAAGATATAAAATTTTGATACTTTACCAAACTATTTACAGAAAAAATAATTTATTGTATATCTGTTCAAGAAAGCTTAAAATACATTAAACTTTTCATGGGAAGTATTCGATGATAAACCCAATTTTACAAAAATTGTTTTATTCCAGTTCATACAGGTGATTTTTATTTTCTTAATCGTGGAGAACATCACACCTAAGCAATATTAAATACCTCTCCAGTCTGATTATATACTAACTGGGAATGAAATGATGATGGTTCTGTTGTTTCTTTCTTCTACAATTTCTTACTTTAGAAAACCTATTTAGATATAGAAACTATTTCTCCATTTCTTTCTTTTATGAAGTAGTTATGTTCTTTTCCCTTGCTCAAAAATGTCTGTAATTCTTTATGGAATGTCTGTATTGTTTTACTGTGGGTTAGCATAAGATTAAATGTAATTTGCCTTTTCCAGTCTGCTAGTAAAATCTCCCATTTGTATACTTGTCAAATGATCTAACTACATGTTTTATTATTATTAATAAAGTAACAAGCCACTGATGGTAATTCATCATTTGGAAGACTGTCAATACTGCCAAGGTAATTTTGATTTTTTGAGTGTTAAAATTTTTTGAGTATTTTTATAAGAAACTGCACCTATCTATATATTTACCTTACACTTACTGAAAATTATTTAAAGAAAATGTATTTGAAAAGCTAAGAATTTATTACTGTTATTTACAAAAACTCCACTATGAAACTACCCAACAGCGAACATGAAAAATACTCAGTGCTGCTCTCCTGCCATCCCTAATGCAGCACTCGTCAGTTTAAATTAAGAGACACAGGTTTGCTACTGACTCATTGAACAGATTTAATATTGTTTGGCTCTCCTGAACTGGTAACTAGAGAAGGAGACGAGGACAGGGCTGCTGAAATCGATCTAGTAAGAATTTTCTGAGAATAATGCACTTTTGTCAAGCTGAGACATGGTATCCATTGAGGCAGGCTTCATAAATAACAGAAAAGAGCTTCCATTTTCATAGCCGGGAGGTTGTACTGACATGGGTCAGAAAAACAAAAAGCAGCGATAGAGCCCTTAGGTGTCTCCTCAGGAATGTGAATCAGCAGAGACATGAACAATGTGGCCAGTCTCCAGCCAACATGGTGCCTAAACGCAGAAGGAAAGGCACTATTTGTGATGGACTTCAAAATGACCGTATCTTTTCTAGCACTGAAGAAAGCTTTTGCAGAAAATGAAGAGATACAGGAAATGGCCCAAAATAACTTCGTTATGCTGAATCTCATGGTATGAAGGGTTTGGGGAGGTTTGACTTGGATCTTTTTTTGGCTTGTGTTTTCTCTTTCTTTGTCTTGCTTTTTCATGTCATTTTAGCTAACTATCTCTGGCATTTCAGTAACATGTAAATACAGGCATTTGTGCATGTGTATCCACACACAAGTAGTACCTTTTTGGTTTTGTCCTCTGGCACAAGACTATTCACAGGTGGTACTACTGCATCAAAATTTACAGAAATATTTTAATAATTAGCTTTAATTTCTCTGCCAGCATGAAACCACAGATAAAAATCTGTCACCTGATGGACAATACGTGCCTCGAATCATGTTTGTAGGTATGTACAATATTTATATATCTTCAAAGATGTGATATCTGAATCTATGCCAGTGTCCTCCTTTGGGGACATCAAAATGATTAATTTTGAAAAAAAGAAAATAGCTCAAAATTTGTCATTACTATGGCATTAGTCTGGAACTTGGCAGATCTGAGTTCATTTCTCCCTCTATCGCAGGCTTTGACCCTCGTAAAATTCCTCAGGTTACAGATATGTGCTGGAGGGTACTTAATTTGTGCTTGGGAGCAGGACGCTTAAATGTCCATTAGCATCTGGGCTTTTGCTCTCCATGCTTCTTGCTAGTGCTGTTATAAGACAAAGTTTACTGAAAACAGTCAAATATCTGACTGAATGTAGATGTCTACAGTGTGGACATTACCACAGAGCAAGCCAGTAGTCAGTGGCATCTAAAGAATGATTTATCCCATCGTAAAGCTGACTTCTGCAATAGGTCAAAGGACTGCCTGTTCCTTTTCACTGACTGTACAGGGAGCCTAGAGTGACTAGCTCTGTGGTGGCATCCAAAGTTAGGTGAGATGAAGCCCACACTCAGACAGAGAGCAACGTAGTAACAGGAGTCAGTTAGTTAACAAAAAGCTTGGAAGGGGAACTGGGAGGAGAGATGTCCACAACAACTTGCTCCTATGACGGAAACATTAAGAATCACAAGATTTTCATTCTGAAGGCTCTAGGTAGGTCATGCTAATGACCTACATAATACTGCGTTATGTACGCAAGACCTTCACTATGTGTGCATCCAGTCAAACCGGCCTCCCCTGACGTAACCCCAGAACTTGTAAAACAGGATATTTTTCTTGAAATGTGGATGAAATGCATGTGTAATCTATCACTTTAAAATAGCTGCATGATATAAAAATGAGCATTAGCTTTTGTTCAGGATTTCTCCAAGAGCAGTTGGTTGGAACAGAGCGTAACGGCCTTGTAATTGCCTTGTTGATGAAAACAGAACACCTCAAAAACAGGGCTGTCAAAGTAGCACCACTCACATCGCCCTCAACTGTTGTTGAGAGATGTTGTTGAGAGAACTGTTGTTCCCTGTTGTGGGAATGGAAAGCAGTGTTTAATATGATTACTTTTTCAGACCCATCTCTCACAGTAAGAGCTGATATCACAGGAAGATACTCTAACCGGCTTTACACTTACGAACCACAAGACATACCATTCTGTAAGTGCCCCCTTCATTGTGTTACTTTACATTTCACACCGTAAGCAGCCAGATACACCCCATCCCAATCATTTGTGCTTGAGAACCCATTAAGATCTCAAAGCAATGAATAAGGACTGTGTGTAAGCATTTGCAATAAATTATAATAATCTAACCTGTTCTAGCAAAACACTTAAGCACACCTATTGTCCCATTGAATTTATTGGGACTACTCAGGTAAAACAAGTTGAAAGATCAGGGGTGGGAACTTTCAGGATCAAGATCTGAGCAGTTTGTTGGAGAATGGTGAAAGTCACTATGCTCAAAGGTATCTAACTGCGCAATGTGAACAGCCAGTGGTGTGAGGGAATCAGAAAAGAAATGCTGGTGGTTATCTGGGTACCACCTAACACCCATATTTCAGAAAGGAATGTGATTTTTCAGGTTGAGCTAGTCCTTTCTCTATACCCTTTATCCGACAGCAATGCAGTATCTCACCACAAATATGCACTTTTTATCTGATTACCAGGCTTGCTGTTGAGAAGTGAGGGAGTTGAAAGGAGCCTTGTCAAATCCTTTTAAGTTAAACATTTTGATTCACAAAACTTTTTACCTTCTGCTTTAGTATCAATGCGAGAATTTTCACAATAGAAAGCTCTAAATTATAATGTGTGACCATAAATTAATTTCAATGTGAACAATTTACTAATCAAACTAGGTGGGTTTTTTATTTGTACAAATGTGCTTTAAGTACTTTTTTACAGTTCTTATTTATTTTTCTTTCAGTAATAGAGAACATGAAGAAAGCACTACGCCTCATTCAGACAGAACTGTAACCAGCAATAGTGAAATGACCATAGCCTCTACGAGGTGAAGCTGCACTAGGAAACCTGACATTTTCAAATATTTTAGTTAACCTCTCTGTCTCTACTATCATTTTGAACTCTTACCAAGCAGCTTTGGTATATCAGATTTCATAAGAAATTTATATGTACAATTTGAAGAATAAACATAAAAAACCTACTGTGTCCATTTGGAAAACAAGAGGAGAAATCTATTAAACACTTTGAAATTAGTTATCTGAATAACTGAAAGTGATGGTTTAAGATGCAGTAACTTTGAGCTGTATTTTATCAATCCAGCTATGACTTTAAGTCAGCTATGACTTCTGACCAAGAGTTATAACCAATCTTTTTGATGTCTATTTGCAATTTGTTAATAGCTGCATCTCAGCTCCTAATTTTTATTTTTATTGCAAGAAGCTTGTAAGTCGCTAGTGTAACTCTGCTTTATGCACTCATTTCTCATTAAAGGAAAAGAAATTTTGCTGGCAAATCAGACAGGAAGGCTCTTCCTATAGATTTTGGAATAGCTTATATAGAAAAAAAATCAGTGACCTGGGCTTAGCTTTCTTCTGTATAATCCTTTAACTATCATGCTGATAGCTGAAAACAGAACAGACATTTCACACTGAGCATGTGGTCTCAGTGAGGTGATAATCATCAAATAGCAACTACAGGTTTTGCTATGATAAAGATACAATGAAGCAAGAGACATGGAAGGAGATAGTCCCAGAACTCCACACCTCAGGCTAAGTGATGCTTATAAAGTCTGGTATGGGAAAAATGAGCAGGCTTGTCCTAGCTCTTTTCATTTAAATGGTACTTGAGTCATGTGAAGCTCATCCCAGGTCATTCCCTCTTTTTCTATAGCATCCCAATCCAGACATCGTGGTGGCAGTTTAGTGAGGGAGTCTGTACATACAGTCTTCACAAAATTTCTCCAGGATCACCATATGCAAAGGTGGATGCCTGTTTTGAGTAAATAGCTGAAGTTAGTTGAAATAGTTTGTTATCCCAGCAATGTGCTTTTTTATTAGAGTAAGACAGCAAGACATCTGCAGTAAAAGCACATAAGTTATGTTATGTGCAAAGCACCAGTGTCACTTGTTCATGCTACCTGCCATTTCCTATGATGCTGCCTAAATACACATATAAAAGATGAAGGAGATCTTTGGACAAGCCTTGCTAATTTACAATACCTAGTATTAATTTGTCATGAACAAGTTATATTGTGCCTATCTATGTCTTCATAATTATGTAAAATTTGGATATAAGGGTATATTCCAACAGAGTGGTGATAAATGACCTCTACACTAAGAGAAAAAAAATGTTTGTATTAGTCATTAACAGTATATTGTCTTCATAATCAGTTAAATGATTTTTTTTAACCTATGGGAAAATGCTAGAAACAAAATTAAACTGGTAATCACATTCCTTTGAGTTGTGTTTAGCTCTACTAATTTATGTCCATATCTATTCCGGATTTGGCAACATTACCCAGGCTGTGGGCACACCCTCTTTTGAGCATGCCAGAGATGTTCAGGAGAAAGGGATGTGAGCTAGCTGTCAGGGATAACACAGGATAGCCATGGCAGAACTTTTAAAGTAGGGTCAAGAGAAGATTTACTTTGGGGAGAAGCACAGCACAAAATAGGAAATGCTTAAGTATGGCAGATTCAAAATATTACCAAAAGATTAGGTGGAAAGTGGTGGGTCTTTGCTGTCATATTGCAGGGAAATTTTTTCCCTCCTTACATTCACTTTCAACATCAGCTGAGATCACGGGAGACATTGGCTTGAAACAATCTCTGCTCTAACTCAGGCAGGAAATCAAATGTGGGATAGTTACACTATTAGCCAAAGCCTGCTTCACCTACTTAAGATTCAGAAGACTAAGTTAGTTTCAGGCTCTGGATGGATATTTGAGGGAAGGCTGCACTTGTGGAAGTATTTGCATGACTATGCTTTTATTCCAGTGTGAAACAAAAACTAACCATTTCAGATCTGGAAAGCAGCTGCAAAACAAACCTGTTGTCCTCCCTTTAACTCTAGTAATTACATCTTTGCCCATGGTATTCTTGTTCCCTTGCCTACTACTATTACATTAATTGCAAAGATAACAGTGTCTGCCATAAAAGACTACTTTCCTGGATTACCCTAGTCAGTCCAGATATTCCATCAGTCTTTCAGTAAAAGAAGGGCATCCTCACACATACGAACGCTGAAAAGCATAAATATGCTGAGGGATCCTCTGGGATTATGCAGTGGATGAGCACTTTAATTCTTCTTTCCTGTTAAGTAGATACATGCACGTATATACAGCCCAAACCCAGGGATGATGTCCTTTTTGTGCTGACGGCTGTCACTCTTCACACTGAAATGTTAATACATTTCTATACTAAAGAGAGGGAAGCCACAAACGCAGCCTGATGTCACATCAATGTAACTCTGTAAGAGAAGGCTCAGGGCAGATCTTATTAATGTATATAAATACCTGAAGGGAGGGTGAAAAGAGGACAGAGCCAGGCTCTTTTCAGTGGTGGCCAGTAATGGGACCAGAGGCAATGGGTACAAACTGAAACACAGGAGGTTCCGTCTGAACATCAGGAAACATTTTTCTACTGTGAGGGTGACCAAGCACTGGCACAGGTTGCCTAGGGGGGTGATGGAGTCTGCATTCTTGGAGATACTCAAAAGCCATCTGGACACAGTCCTGGGGAACTGGCTCTAGGTGGCCCTGCTTGAGCAGGGGGTTGGACCAGGTGACCTCCTGAAGTCCCTTCCAACCTCACCCGTTCTGTGAAGTCAGCAATCCCAACTCAGTGGGATTATTTAGCTGGATTTCTAATTTAACTGCTTTTAGAGAATTATCAGCTAAAAATATGTCACTACTTTCAGTGAATAGAAAACAAGACCTGCTTGTTTAACTGACTGGAGCAAAATTGCAAAAGCAACATAATACACAGCAACAGGGTCTTACCTTAGTTTTACAATTTAAACCGTCAGGGTTATAGAGACGAGGGGTGGTGCTCAGCAAGTGAATAGCTAACGTGCAAGAGCTATTCCTAGATAAAAGGACATGCTGTAGTTTCTCCGAGATAAGGTTACCAAACTGAAACCACATCTCATGCCTGTGATTGCCCTCAGTGAATTTACTGTCCTGAGAAATCCTGATGTGTAGACTTTGCTCTGGTTTCTCTGGAGATGGCGCATATTGGCTACCCCCACTCAGTCAAAATCAAGTTTATTCATTCTTCACTACTGATAAAAATTGCTAATAATATACAAATGTGTATCTATTTACTTCGGCTGGTGCAGGTTTATATTAAAATGGATAGTATTGTCATGCTTCCCTCTTAGCATCTATGATGCAGCAGGTAGGGTATCAAGTTAAAAGACTAGATACTCAACTCAAATACATCTTGGTCCTTATAGAAACACTGAACTCCTGTATATATCCTATGCTCTACTCAACTATGAGCAGATGGATGTCAACTTGCTTGATCTGAAAGTTGTATGTTGACTATTATTTTACACAAACATTTGCATGCTTCGGGATTACATTTGGGTCACTGTTTTTAGTGGATCTATTCATAAGCAAAGAGATGGCTGTCAAGAATCCACAAAGCTGGAATCCCAAAAGGTTTGTGATTCAGGACCACAGTCCAGAACTTGCCTGGGCTCAGGAACGTTAAGCTCCATAGTCTGACTTACCTCAGTGCTGTAACAGAAAATAAATGGTAGAATTATCATTTACTGGGATTGTGGAAGAAACAAGTAATGCAAGCCCTGGGCCTAGAAGTTTACTGTTGTTCTCCTTATTTTGGACATTTGACATTGAGCCAGCAGACAGGAAATAAACTATAAGAATTAAATACTATCTTATAAATAATAAAATTTTCAGAATGATCAATGGTCACTGACTTTCATTCTTGAACGAAAGTTACCCTTTATATCTACACTGCAATGCATGTTATTTTAACATTTGAAGAAAATGTGGATTAATTTCCAAAGGTATTATTGATACTGGTTGCATCTATAATCTAGAACAGTATTTTCCACTGCAGAAGTTTTTGACAGCTTTGACAAACCACCCATCCAAGCAGACAGCAGCCACTTTCCAGAAATGTCACAGGCACACGAATTCCTCTGTGTCCGATGAGATCTACTTTGCAAAGCGACTAAAGGGGGTTTCACCCTCTTCTTTCCCTTCTCAAAACACCATACCAGGCTGAAATCTGTTCTCAGCCATAGCCTTGAGAAATGGGACTGTCTTTGTGATTCTTAAAGATTCAGATCCAGTCCTTTTGGTGGAGCTAGATATTCAGGTAAAAACCACCCTGTATGTTGCACACATATTTTCCACTCACAGCTTAGTTCAGCATTCATCCTTAATTTTACAGCTGCTACTATCTTTCTACCTTCTCCTCTTTGAAGATTATTTTGCCAGGTAATATCTCTCCTGATGGAACAGAAACTCAGATCTCAGATTAAAGTCTCATTGCTCGGGATAATACGTCTGTAGCCTGTGCAATGGCAGACAAAACATGATTCTTCCCCTTTTTTCCTCTGAAATGAATGGCATGAGACACTACTCCCTCTTTTCTTCCCTTCTTGTCTGCTTGTGTGCCACACAGCTTTTTTCATATTAGTGGGCAGATTTTTATTCACACTCTTTACTTCCCTCTCTTAAGAAAGAGTTGGTAACCGTTCCTTTTGGTCCTTGGTTAACTTGAACTAAACCAACCAGGTTTATTTGACCTCTGCTGTTTGGATTAGAGCTGATGGAAGAGAAAAAAAGACTGAAAATGCGAATGTAAGAGCAGCATTTGTTTTACACAGAATAAATTCAGTCACAATATAAGGGCCAATAGCTGAGAAAGCCTACCTGTGTAGACTGTGTGCTTTTACAGAATTCATAACCTGTATACTATATGTATGGATGCTAATATTAACATGAGCATAATATAGCATCACCTGTGGAAGCCCATGTTTTGTATAAAAGACTTCTGAGTTCTGCCTTTGCTACGAACACGACACATTCCAGGAAGAGAACTTTATTACCACATGTTCACGTATCCATGCCTGCTTTACTATCTGGACTTATCTGTTGTAATCAGACCAAGGGTAGTCAAATAAACGTGGACTTAACATCAGTGAGGTGAGGCACAGGAATTTGAGAACTGACGGAACAGGATCCTCCCCTACGTATCCGTCTCAGCGCAGAAAGGTGTTGGCTTTTCTAGGCAGGTGGCTGATGTATTGGTCTGCAGAGCTAAAGCATTTTCCTGTGTGCAAATATTTGTGCTTGACCAGAACAAAGAAAAGCCACCATACCTTTGTGTACCATGCAGGTGAGAGACTGTGGGACACCTCAGCACTTAAGATGCAAAAGTAACTTGATCTTGCAGGATAAGGCTGATATACTTTGGATTGTTTCATGTGCTACACGTGTTCTTGCCAAAGGCTGACACAGAGAAATTTCCAAATGCTGAGGTGTCCTCCACAGGATCGGCCAAGTCACTGGTCTGCTTCCTTTTGTTTCTTCCTTTGTTCACAGATCCACAGTATGAGTCAGGTGGAAATAAAAAGTCTCCATGGCAATTAAAAAGTCCAAAAACACCAATCAGAAGGGGAGGAATATTTACTCCTCCACCAGAAAATCTCCAGAATTTGCAATCTATATATTCATACCTTTTCCTTGCTGTTCGAGGTGCTCATGCTATTCATCACTTACCACCTTGGGTTGCTACTGTGTATTGTAAAGTAACTGACCCACTAGTCACTAAAAGTGGATCTATTTCAGCAGACTGTTTTCTTTTAAGAGGTATCAGGTATTTGCTGATCCCTTTAGAATAAGAGAAGACACACAAAAACAACAGCTTTCCCCTATCTTTGCATAATAAGAAAGAACCCAAATACAGCCAGGTCATCCTTTAGTTCACACTGCCATATCAAGCACTGCATTTCAAAATTTCCCTATAATTCCAAACCCAACTGTTCTTAAGTAGATGTTCATCAAGTCACCCTTTGTACATGTCTAAGTGTGACCTGTGAGAAACAGAAAAGATACCATAGGCAATAATTTTTCAAGGTTGTAATGCTCATGAGAGAACACTCCTCAGAGGTTTTTTTTCATGCTTAGACCTGGTCGTTGCTTCAGGAAAGAGCCTAAAAATACTTCAGAAAGATCTACTGTGTCTTCTGTTACCTTTCTGTGCACACTGAGGATCACTCGTTACTGCTTTGCACACCCTGGCTGCACGTCCGCAAGTGATTGTTTGTAAAAGGTTGGCACACACGAACCCACCCTGCTATTTAGCACTCAGCCAGCTGGGGAGAGCCGAGTTCACGGATATATACAAACCACTGGTTTCACTGCTTACATTCTCGTACAGGGAAGAGGACGGTGACTAACTGGAGAAGCTGCTACACCCTAAGGTGAGGTGCACTGTACAGGACGGGGAGAAAAGGAGCCTTGATCTGCTAAGGTATTTTTTGCTTCAAGCCTACAAGCAGGTGGGGCTGTGATTTTACACAGCTCTTGAGCATATTTATCAGAGCACCGTAAGAGCAGAACAAGAGCCCGCATCTCCCAGACCTGCACTGCTTCGCTTGGAAGACAACTCCACATTCAATATATGTTACTGTTATCAAATATTTTCACCTATACATGCCCACTGAGGAGCACTCTCACCCTAACTGAAAGAAATATTTCCTTATGGCCTCAATGGCTTTAGTTCTCATTAATTTGTATACTCTCAACCTCAACAAAAAAAGACAAAAATTCCTAAATCCCATAATGAGTTCCCAAAGGTAATTCAAAGATTCAGAGCAGCAGTTACCCTGGGCCTGGAAACTTAATCTTTTCTTCCCTGGAAAACCACCCTTTCTTATTTACTAACCAAACAAATTAATACACAGGGAGCAGCACTCCAGTGAAAACGTATTCTGGGTTGTTCTGCATTCTTGGACTAAAGATACAGGATGTGGAACAACTCCTTTAAAGAGAAAGAAAGCTTTGGGGTTGGTTTGTTTGTTGTTTATAAAAGCCAAGAAACAACTCTGTTGATGTCTCACAGAGATTTTTAAATGAATAAGTATTCTTTCATATGATATTTCTAGAAGGCAACAGTGCAAAGGTGAACCTATCCTAAGTGTTTGTGGTATCCACTATATTAACACTGTCAAGTATGACTGCTGGGGATACCTCGAGGCTGCCTTTCCTGACCAAATGTGTTGACTGCACAGATGGTGAGCTGAACTTGTACAGCCCGAGGTACAGCTATAGGGCATCTCTGGAGCACAAAGGACCAGACAGCTTAAAGATTAGGCAACACTCTTATCCACAGGCAGGTATGCTGCCTGAAGGTTGCCTATGATATGGGAGTAGCATTAAAGAGACTGACAGATCCTTTCGTTATCTAACCTGAAGAGTCTCGCAGGAGGTAAGGATGTTTAACTTTCCATATTTTTATACAGAAGGAACTAAAACATAGGCAGCTTAAGATCACACAAAAAGCATGTAGCAGGACAAGGAACTCAAGGTGCATTTATCCAGCTGATATGAATGAAAATAAGTACAAACTAATTAGTGCTGCCTCTTTCTGACTGTGAAATGTGCTGTATTAGTCATTTGAATTCTTGAAATTAAGGGGAAAAAAGGCATTGTGCTAAGATAAATGAAAGAGAGCATCCACAATTTTGTAACCAATGCATAAACCTTAAAGCATAAAGCCTTTCTTTCCTGCACTGAAACAAATCAAAGGATACGTGTCCTTCCAGAGAAAGGATGACTCACCAAGAAAGATAAGGAAAACTCTTTCTGTGCTATATAGTTTCATAACATGCTCTACTGAGCCATAAACAAACCTGGAAGTAACAATGTCTTTGAGAAAGAGTAAATTCCAGAAATATTTGTGGTAAACAGATAATTCCACAGTCTTAGCTACAGTGCTAGAGGTCTTATGGTAGCTACCACATCTCCAGGTAAAGTTAAAATTAATTTAAAGAAGAAACTGTGGTTCCAAGCCTTACAATAGCAAGTATTGCCAGTGCCAGTAAATACTTTGGCATTACTCGATGTGTATATTTCAGTCATGTAGACTCAATACGTTTGTGGCTGTATGCTGATAAATCATGGAAATAGTGACTACAGGGGCAGGTTGCCAAAAAGATGTCAGGCTGATAACCACATTTTGAAACAGCAAAGTTGAAAAACAAGTAAAATCTTCCATAAAAATAATTACAATAATTTCAAACAGTGTGGGAAAAAAAAAACTTATGTATTTGTATGCATAAATTCTGAACATATTGGCAAAACTCACTTATAAATTCTGGAATAAAAAATATACTTCTAAGGGTATTTCATTTATAGAAGCGTAGATTGCTTTGCATGCTGATATGGGGGTGGGGGAATTATGGGTGGCACCATTACAGCTCCCATGCCTTTTGTAGGTAACCAGCACAATTGGTTGCCTCTCTGAAGTGCCTGTCCACTGACACACATGGCATGGGGAACAAACAAGAGGAATTAGAGGTCTGTGTGCAGTTGCTGGGCTTACCAGGACTGTAATGGGGGGCAGAATTCGGCCCCAACAGCAGCATTTAGGCTGATGTGAACACATTTCCCCTTTTTGGCCATTATACCCCTCACACGGTACTTCATGTGAGTGATTGCTTTACCGCACAAGTAAAATGCACTTTTCCCAGTAGACAATACTGGCTCTGCTTAGATGAAGGGAAGCTATGGTAGCTGCTGTACTATTATTGTTCTTCTTGATTCATTTTGACACGATTAAACAATAATCATAATCCCTTGGTTGTTACGAGTTTATCTGAAGTTTATCAAGTAGCTAAATGCTAGTTGGCTTTGTCCAAATTAAGGGGAGAGGCTTATGTGTAAAGGCAGACTACCCACTACAGCTCGAGGTGGGCTACAGGAGGAGTAAAGGGATGGCACTGTATCATCTACCACACATGGAGCTAACTTCTGTTTAGAGAACAGTGATCGCCTCAGAGCAGAGCCTTGGTCTTCAGTGTGCAGCTAGTTACCAACCAAGTCTTGAAGTTTTCTTACAAGTTTTTTTCTCTTATGTTAGCAGTATTACTCTAAAATCAGAATAACTCTTAGCATAAAGTGCCTGAATTAGAACAGATATTTGTACATGAAGGTGAGTGTACACAAGCATATGAGGACCTATCACTCTATGTGATTTACCTCCACATCAAGTACTTTAATGTAATTTAAGTACATAATTGTAACATGTTGTCTCTCCCATAATGGGTGGTAATATTTTTAATTACTAATTTTATTGCCTATAAGAAGGATATAAATTTATTGCATGAAACATCAAACACATTGTGTGTTTCTGCAGTAAAATTGTGGGAGTGGTTACAATCTCTTCTTATAAAAAGCTTGATATAGAAAGGCTGCATCCTCCTGGTATATGTTAGCTTTAATCACTATTTTATGCACCTCTTAAGGGAACAAAACATATCTATAATTGTCCACGTAGTTACCAAGGCGATTACCGTACAATGATTACAGAAAATTTTCAAACTCATCTCCTATATAAGCTGGGCTTTTTGCAACCAGAATAGAACAGCAGATAGAGATTAGCTTGTTTAATAGAAAAAGGACAGCTTACACAGTTGAAATCATAATGCTAGGCAAGAGTAGATGCTGAATTAAAGTACAGATTTCTTTTTTAATTTTAGGCACAAATTTGTGTAAATAAGTGGTAACTTATATAACTGTAACTTATATAAGTAACTTACATAAGTGTAACCACACTACACATTAATTAAGCTTGAAAAATGTATTCTCTTTCTACATTTTTTTTTCTTTTTCATTTTGACAAAACCACATATACCAGATGGAATAATCTTTATATTTCAATTCATTCTTTGGGTAAGACAGCAAGAGAGACAACAGGTGGGCATGATAATTTAGCAACCCATGCTACTAAACCATTAGTTAATTTACTGCAAAACATTGGATACCAAGGAACATGAGAGTGATATATTTGTTAATTTGTTTTAAAAAAGAGCACATGTATCTCAATTCTCCTGGTCACTGTTACCTTGTCTGCACAAAATTTGTATACTCCCTTGATTTAAGAGGAAAAACAAGAAATAAAGCAACGTCAAAGGTAAGACTGAATCTGGAAGACAATAGAGGAAGAAAGGATAAGCTATTCACTAGAAAATTCCTCTGTATATCTTAAATTATATTTTCCTAAACTTGAGCCAGAATCGAGACAGGAACTAAAACCTTGAGGCTGTCATTCTCTAGGAAAGAAACATGAGTCAGCTGTCAGTGGCTGCCAGGGGGAGGGAGGGTCATCACACTGACAGGTATTAAAAAAAAATATATATTGTAACATATAGTCTTGTCCTACTCAACGAAAGATGGAATGACAGTGAAAAAGATTATCACAGGTTGTAAAGGACAACAGTGCAAAACATGTCTTTATAGGCTGTTTTCTCCATGCAGTCTATACCCGTGAAGTGAAAAAATAAATTCTTTGCACCAAAGATGCTGGTCTGAGTTATTTTAAGCAGCCATTTTCCAGCACGGATTTGCCAGGGAAGGAGCTCGGGAATCTGGCCTCCCTATTAACAGCAAATACACGTTGCACTCTCTCTCATATCACTGGACCATGCAGCTTCCTCACGTAGGCAGGTTGTGCCTATGTCTTGGTCCTTCCCAGGATGAAGAAGAAAAGGAATTACAGGCATGACCAAAGAAAGGCCACTTGGATTAGTTGAGCTGGTAAATGAATCAAAGAAGGTAAGAGTGACAGCTTCTACAGCAAGGGGTGTAAATGAGGAAATACTTCTCCAGATGATTTCTCTCAAAAATGACTAGAATATTAGATTATCTGTCCTGGTGATAAAATAAGTATTATTCATAAACCAAAGGAATTTTCACAATCAGAGAAATGATAGGTATGATAGAGGGTTTTTTTTACTAAAACAGCACTTTGTCTTTTTCTGTATTATAAACTTAGCTGCGCAAATAAAATAACCCAGAAATGGACATGTATCCATGACAGCAAACTTTCGGTCCCTGCATAGAGTTTTGATTGTTGTTCAACACTTCTTTGTCATTGTCTGGTTTATTACATTACCGATTCTATTTATCTTCATTTACCTTGAGGTCCTTCTTTCTGAAACGCCAGTGAGAACAGAAGCGAGCCAAACCCTTCACAATGCAGCTATTCACTCTGGACTCCGCTAAGCAGTCGCTCAACGTTACTCATGTCAAGAGTGGCTGCAGGGTTTGTGGAAGGCTTTGTGGGAGATAGCAGCATCCTTTCCTACGCTACAGGAAGTTCACACCGTAAGCGTGTGTATCACCGCTCTGATTCTTCGCTTCCTCCTCCAGCACAGAGCTGCATCCAGCGAGGAAACAGCCAGGAAGGGCTGTCAGTGACCATCACACCCTCCCTTTTTGGCACAGAAAGCACAGGGCAGGTTTCTTCCCCTTTCACTGCGTGACGACTCCTGTGTTTCATCAAGGATCCTATGCACGACAGGCAAACCAGTCCAAGCTCCTATCCGCTTTCCCCTTGTGTCCTAGCATCTGCCCAGGTAGGCAAGCACAGCAAGGCAAAGCTGTGTTCAGCTGCAGCAGCCAGCCTGCACAGCGAAGCTGCTCCCTCTGCAGAGGCACGGCTGAGGCAGAGACACAGAACCTTAATTTCCAGAACACATCTATCCTCCCAGGTTGGTTTGCACAAAGCAGCCTGTGTCCCTTAATTCTTTTCCACAGATATAGTAATTTCACTGAATGCACAGCAGGGCCTCACCCTGAGCAATGAAGTTCATGTGACCAGCTTAGGGATCAAAGGTCTTACTGAGCATTTACAACACAAAAAGAGTAGGCAAACAATATGACAAGAATGATCAAGCATTCAAGAACCATTCCCTACCATTTTATTTGATAGGATATGCTGTTTCCTATGCTCCCTCAAGCCCAGAATATTACAGGGGGAAAAAAAGGCAGCGTATTAATCCACAATAATCAGGCAAGAAGGAAACAAATAGCCAGGGTCAGGATGACAGCTATTCCCCAACATGGGTATATTTGGGGGCTTTGTTGAACAGACTAGCATGTGAAAAACCTCCCTATATTTCCCTCAGTGCAGCAGCTTAGTGCAGTTGTTTGCTTTCTCATTTCTAGGCTCCTCGGCAGCAGGAATACAATTAGAGCCAGCACTGAGGCACTCCTCAGCCCGGGCTGGCAGAACTGATCCCCTGCCCTCTCCCTCACCGGAGAGGCAGTGATCTCACTTAGCACCAACCGCGCCATGGACATCACACCAGGCACTGTAACGGGAGGCCTGACCACCCGCCAAAGACAGCACATCCTTTGTCAATGAGCAGATTCATTCAACTTGACAGTCCCTCTTCCCAGGCATGACTTACTGGTTTGGAATAGATTCACCCATACAGGAGCAGGCATTGGCTCTGCTGTGGCGTTTCTTCTCCAAGGCAGTGTCACTGCTGGCAATGGTGTTAGTGCTAAATGTTGGCTGTTGACCATGATGAAAAGACCTTCAGATGGTTAGTCTTGATGTCACTCTTCACAAAACAAGCACAAAAGTCCATGAGGCTTTTCAATTTTGCAACAGCAAGCAGTGGTCTTAATGAATATCAAATGTTTGAAATGGCCATAAAAGAAGCTTGTTTCCCGTTCCCAAATATTAACTGAAAAAGACACCTACTGTGTCACTGCTTCGGCAAGACCCCTTGCCCTTTCTGGAGTCTGCAGGTATATAGTCATACATAGACAGATGTTAAAAAAAAATGTAGATTTGACAGACAGACACAGCAATTTGAAATTTGTAGAGCAGATTTTAATGATATATGGAGATTTGCATTTATTAGAAACAGGAAAGAAAACAGGAATGAAAGTAAACGAGATTTAGGACAGGTCTGAGATTTAGGACAAATTATAAATAATTGCTTAATACCAAAGGAAGTTCTTTGAAACTTAAATTAGCAGCAGCTTGAGAAGCAGAAGCCTTCATGGATAAATACAGCATGGATATATTGTATCCCCAAAACTGTTCTTGAAAACATCAAGGCAGTAAGGAATAGGGAGGCAGCCATTCACAGTCTGACACGTATCCTCTCCTTCAGTAAAAGTGTTTTGAAAGGCATTTGCATTGCAGGAATTCTCAACAGATTTGCTATCGCTCAGCGAAACATGCTGCAAGTAGAACAACATTTGCAGCAGACATTATCTGACCTAGGTCATTTCCTGATTAAACATATATAGATTGGAAGGAGATTAGTCATTAAACCAAGTAGAAATACAAGCCAAGCTACAGCTTACATGGAGAAACTATATCCAATTAGCTTTGCAAGTGAACTAAAAGCAGGAATTAAGAGGAAGGTAGTTCCAGGACATTTCTGCCAGCACGTCCGGTTCAGGATGCCTGAACACATGCATGCTCCATCACATGTGTGATTTATATTTCCACATTCTGTGCCACAGGGAGAGTGTTTCAAAGATTATTAAATCTTGACATCTCCATAACTGGGAAAGATGAAAAATGAAGGAATGAATTAAAAAATTTGAGGCAGGTAACAAAAAAGTTGCCTTGCCACATTATTTTAAAACCAAGAGTTATAATCACACATATATGCATCATCGTGCCCCCAGGTCATTCAGGGAGTGGGCTGAGATCTCACTCTAAGCTGGTGCCTCAGTTCAAAGCCAGTCCCCAGAAGCTAGACAGGAACCAGGACATAACTGAGCTTTTATGCATGACACACGGGCATACCTCAGCTAGCTTAACCTTAAAACCATGTTTGACAGAAGCAAAACTCTTCATACAGTCCTGGTGAAGGAAGGTGTATTCAGCAATATAGCAAAGCTCACCCAACAAGAAAGGGGAAGTCCTCTAGTGATTGAGAGAAAGGGACGGTATAGGAGTGAAGGCACCGGGCTAAGCAGTTAGCTGATCATCCATAATTATGAACCCGATGCACTCAATCTGTCAAAATGACAGTACGATCACTGCTATCTGCCAAATAACCGCAGTGCTGCATAGGCCAATTTTATTCCTTCGGGGATTAAAATATCTCACAGTATCATGTCACAAAAGCTAAGATTCCACACTCAAAAGCAGAAGCTTTTCCAAACATTCATGTAGCTATGCTGGGACCTGCTGATTCCTTCACTGCTGTGTGCATTTACAACATTGCTCTGCTCCGGTAGTTCTGGCATAGGTGACACCATCAACCTCACAAGCACTCTGTGCTCCCACACCTCCATTTATATTACTTCTCTTTTTTTTATTATAATAGTACAAGTTTCATAACTGAACTGATCTATATGAATCATTTTATATGTTTACAATTGTTAGTTATTTGCTTTCCTTTTGGAGGCATAAATGGTAGAGGTCCTTTAAAGAAAAAATGGACCCAAGTTGTAGATGTCGTATTGAAATGCCCAACAAGAACTCTAGAATGACCCCGGTTCATATCCAAAACAAACTCCTCCAGAAAGGTAAAAGCTGTAGTCATTGTGCAGTGCTAAATGCCTAA
Source organism: Aptenodytes forsteri (assembly GCF_000699145.1). Taxonomy (NCBI): domain Eukaryota; kingdom Metazoa; phylum Chordata; class Aves; order Sphenisciformes; family Spheniscidae; genus Aptenodytes; species Aptenodytes forsteri. The sequence continues at coordinate 5,591,421 of NW_008795527.1, forward strand.
CCTATGTTTAGCTAAGTGTCTCTAATCAGCAAGAGCATGAGGGTGACTGAGTAGAGAGTCCTGTGTAAATTCAGTAATAGTAGGCACCAGATGCAAAACTGGTTCTGGACCCAAGTGCTGAGTCCAAAAATCACTCAAATTTCAGTGACATTTTGTCCTGGAGTTGCAGGTTGAATGAATCACAACTTCAGAAACCTGAATCTTTTGCTCTAATATTTTCAAAAGCCTCATTGAACTCAAAAGAGCACTTAAATTCTCTGTTTTACTCCACAAGGCAAAATTCTACTACCCCATTTTCTACCAAGAGTGGAAGACTCCTGTGAAGAACTACTTATTTCGTCTGTCATGTCACATTTTTCCCCACAATCTTCTTATGACTTAACCTATTTCATCTAACCAATCTCCCACCACACTGTCCACCTGGTTAAATCCATTCTAAAATGCCGACTTTGTAACTGAGTCATGCTTTCACTTAAAGCATTCTTCACACCACCAGTTCTTACTGGATCTCCATGAGTTAGAGGCAGCACAGGCAATTCTCTGCAACACAATTTCATTTTGGGAAGTGAAGCCAAAATAATTAGTTTTTCTAAACAATTTTTATTTCTTTTTCATGAGAAATTTTGAAGAAGTCTTACTTTTCATTCCTAAACAGATTTTTTTTTTTCAAAATGACAATTTGACACAACAAAAATCCTATTCTTTGATCAGGCACTCAAATATTAGGCACAAAAACATCAGTATTTTCCGAAACACTTTAGTGATACCACTGTAAAGTTGTAATGCTTCAGACTGTAGCTCTACACTGTGAAGTAAGTACTGGGAAGCTTTGTTGGGATTTTATTAGTAGTATTTTACAGGTGTTTGGTTGACAGCAAATAACTCTTTGGATCTCCAGTCTGCCCTTTCAAAAAGATTGCCTAAGTCATAGTTTTGATCCCTCCACAAAAGTTTGAATGACATGAAAAATTAGTGCCCTGCAACTGACTCCACTGTTATTCTGAAGATGTACATGGTGCAGAATCTATGAACGGGCCATGGGGTGGGGGGGTATCTTCACTAAAACAAAGAACTAGTGCTATTATTACAGCCTCCAGATATGCATTTATTTTCCAAAATATCAACGCTGGCACCTGCAGCTAATGGGGAAAGAAGTGTTGCTGGGTCTTTCATTAATATCTAACATTGACTTAGCATGAACTGGAGAATAATGCAATCTTAAAAATGGAGGAGGATATAACAAAAAAACAAAATTGTAGGGTAGAGCTTTTATTTGCATTTAGTTTTACATCCAATTCACTTCCTGTTAGTAAAACTGCAGAAACATTCTTTGTACAACTTAGCTGCAAGCTATTGTTTAACCAGCACGATAAACCCAGCATTAAATTTCAACCGTCTCAGATTTGCTGACTGAGAACTGCATTGCTGCATTAGGATGCCCTCTCCAGTATGCTCAGAGAGAAATACCATCCTGCATAAAACACACAAAGAGAAACGAAAATGATATCATCCTTAATGGATAGAAAAAAAGTCTTTGTCATTTATCTGCCATAACATTTAAACCTCATTACTGCAGTAAGCCACAGGTGCACTCTCTCTCTCTCCCCCCCCCACCTTCCCTAATAAAACTAAAGGCAGAAAGTAGAGTAGTTTGATTATTAATTAAACAAAGCCACTCCCAAATTGCTATGGTGCCACACAGCAAAGAGGCAACACCCAGGGCTGCTGCTGTTAGAGATTCCTGCTCGCCAGCTCTGCGAGTCGTCCTGGGCGAGACTCGCTTACCAGGCGGAATTCAGTGAAAAAAAGAAAATTGGAGAGCAGCATTGTCATGCAACTGGCTAGAAGGTTTTACATTGTGGCAGAAGCTGAATTCTGTATCTTCCACTTGAGCCAAAGCATTTTATCAAGTAAGATTTCTATATAAACCAGTTTGCAAGGAGTGGTGACTTAATTTATTATACCAGCTGATGCAGTCAGAAAAAACAAGGGGTGTTCAGTTTGAGGTTCACTCGACAAGGGCTGACCTGTAAAAATGGAGGTGTTTTCAGGCTTAAGTCCCCTAACAGACTATCACAGTAGCATTCCTTTACAAAAATGATCTTTTGACAAGTGGTCAAGAACAGAGCTTGGCTTTACTTTTAGAAATTGCATTAAGATAGATTTAAGAGGGAATTGCATAGAGAAGTTGGAAGCTTAAGTCTCTCTGCTTAGCATGAACCAGATCACTAAATGAACTCACAGAAGGTTTGTTTGCTCACCAAACAGGCAACAGGAAAAAAACATGGCAACAGGTGTGCTCTCATGAAGGCAAAACTCTGACTTTCCTGGAGAGGGGTCTGCGCTAACAGATTCACCTTGCGCTAACAGCATCTGTTGCTGCAGAGCAAAAGGAGTCATTCTGCTTTACATGAGCAATGTTAGTGACAGGAAGAAAATCTCACGATCATGCAGTAAAAATAATACCTCTGGAGTAATTTTTCTCTTCAACTGAAATTATCTGTAAACATAAAGCACCAGTTTCATTTTCCCCACACGTTTGTGAATTTAACACTTCTTCCCTTAAATGAACATCTTTAATCTTTTAACATGAACATCTTTAAGTATCTTTAGTCTTCCAAGACACATGTCAGTTATCTGGAAAAGATTTGTTTAATTTAACTCTTTTTTCCCCTCATTTCCCAAATCAGAAGGAACTAAAAGCCTGTGAGTAACTCAGACCCGAGCTCTACTAGCCAAATGCACATGCAGCAAATGGTTCCATTGCCTCCTCTGGAGCACCTCACTATGCGTGTAGTACAACACATTTTCACAGCAGAGGCTCTAGCAGTCCAAGCTCATACAGATAGATTCAACCCATATGGCAGCTCCCAGAAATTCTTACAGCCTGCAGCTGAAACGGTTAAAAGGTAGAGCTACTTGCATTAGGAGTTTTATATTCCTACATTGCCTGTATTTAACAGAAGAAATGGGGTGGTTTTATTTCAAAACCCATCTGACTGCCTCAGAGAGACGGTTGGAAAATTCCTATTATTATGGTGCACTCATGCTTAAGTTTCATTGACATAGCAGCATCAATCACCAAAAGGATGGTCTCGTAGTTCAGGATGCAGCTTGCTACTGCTTACATCAATTCTTAGGCTTTTATGATGACTCTAATTAACCAGTTATAAGAATGTTATTTATTTTTTGGGCTGAGCCAGGACAGTAAGAGCAGAAAGTGGGACTGGTTCTGCGTAACACCTACATGAGAGACAAAGTCAAGCAAACTAGATGCTGATATATCGCACACAACAACCAGGAAGTTTGCAAGGAAATACAGGTGCGACAATCTTATTGGTCAATAGAAAGAAGAAACCTGAGTATAATGAACACCTCTCATAAAACGGTGAAGCCATCCTTAGTTGGACCCACTGTCTGATAGACTGTCATTTTCTTCTAAAAGAGAAGAGAAAGATTTTATAGGAGATCATGCCAAAGGCCCTGACTCCTAACGATAGAGAACAGCTTCGCATGTACACAAGCATGACATTTGCAAATCCAAGAGTCCACATGAAGCTCATCTAAAGCTGCAAACCATTTTTAGCTTTTAGATGACATCTCTTCCTATTCTTTTTAGGATTTTAAAATAGAAAGTACAGGGAGCTAGAACAGGTGGTGGAGCCTACCAGCTGTTTACAGGTTATTATTTGATCATCATATGAGACAGGTGAAAGTAACATCTATCATATAAACCTTTAATGAAAATAATAGTAATACTTACAGGCTCCCATGCCTATGGTCTGTTGGCATGTGGCACCCACATAGTTGCACGTTACCAAAGAGTATAGCACAGATTATTTGCTTCTCTCCAGGTAACTGACGTCATCTACCTGACTGCTATTCATTACCTTCAGTTTGCTTAAGCTTTTTAGTAAGATATTTGACATTTAAAACTTACAGACAGTGGAGGGAGCAGCACTGCATATTGAATTAGCAACTTGGATCTCAGCACTGCTAGCCAATACACCAAAATAATAGACACCAGAATGCTAACCAAGCAAAGACAGACATTTCCCCAATTCCTCCTGTGCTGCTGATTTATATCACCTCCACTCTTGCCAGAAAGCAGGTGGGTGCTACCAATTGGCCCCAGGTTATTTCTGCCCAGCAACACCTGCAGAATGCAGCAGGCTGCTGGTTGCAGGCAGCTCTGCCAGCTGCCTGTTTGCTCTGCAGCTCCAGCAGCTGCATGATATGAAATAGGAGTACAGGAACTGAAGCCCCAGCCTGCTGGCATTTGTAATGACTCAATGCATTCAACTCTGAAAACTTAGCTAGTCAAAGTAGGATAGCTACAGGTCTTTCAACAGAAAACAAGAAACGACACCTTATTTCATCTTCTCTATTTGGACATGTTAAAAGCAGAAATGGCTCCTAACAGACCACTGACATAGCAACTCTAGTATGTGCATTTTTACATATGTATGACTTCTCATGAAGTTTTAAGTGGTCCACTTTCAGCTCACAGTCCCATCTCCATTTTTGCCACTCAATTTTATTGGCATACAGAGATTAGACCACCTGTGACTTGACTGTGTGGGAATTCCCTGCCTCCCAGGGAATCTCCAAGTGATACAGCTGGATGCAAAATGACTACGTTGCCTAAGCTGGCTTCTATTTCAGCCATTCTCAGCTGCTGGAATGACCTTATGGGGAGGGAAGGGAAATGAGAGCTGGCTGCTCTGTCCCAGCTTCTGAGCCTCTATGCTAAGCGTAGCTGAAACATATCTCAGCCCTTGGACCACTATAAACTATTTCACAAGATTTGGGATAGCGTTGCTTATGCCAGCTACAAAAAATGTAGTTTTAAAGGAGCATTGTGCATTTGAATGCCAAGATAGAGCCACGTTATCGTGCGCCACTGGCTGGAACTGGGTCAGCAAGAGAGCGGGAACACCCATCCTCCTATCAGCTCCCTGTGACTGATACTGCTTATTTAGTGTCATCACCTGCAGGAGTGTGCTTACCGTTTCCAGGCCATAACATTTAAACAAGACTTTAAGTACACGGTTGCCTTAAGTCACTCTAATTGGCTTAAATAGCCAGCTAACTATTCTGATAGAGATATTACAACTGTATTTGTACAGTGTATGACCCACACGGTGGTGAAACATGAACATCTCATGGGTAAAAGTTAACAACCACTCATTACTGTTCCAGCAATAATATCCTAATCTGTGACCACAGTATGGCATCTTTCCATTAATTTAGCTTTTATGTGGCAACAGGTCAGCTGTAGCTGAGAGTGGGATATATCTGGGTTCAATTATAAGTTCACCTTTCTACTATTTAACCTTTCTTTCATATATGCTACATATGTAGAATCACAAAATAACGGAATTGTTGGATTTGGAAGGCAACTCTGGAGATTGTCTAGTCCAAGACCCCTGCTCAAAGCAGGGTCACCTACAGCAGGTTGCTCAGGGCTGTATCCAGTTGGTTTTTTTAATATGTCCAAGAATGGAGATCCCACAACTTTTCTGGACAGCCTGCTCCAGTCTTCAATCATCCTTACATTACAAAAAGAAGTTTTATCTTACATTTGCATAGAATTTCCTAAATTTCAATTTGGGCCTGTTGCCTCTCATCCTGTCACTTGATGTCAGAGAATAGTCTGGCTTTGTCTTCTTTACTTCCCCCACATCAGGTATTTATACATGATGAGATCCCTCTAAGTCATCTCTTCTGCAGGCTGAACAGTCCCAGCTCTCTTAGCCTCTCCCTGAATGACAGATGCTCCATCCCTTCACCATCTTTAAAACCCTTTGCTGGACTTGCTCCAGTATGTCCCATGATGAGATCCCTCTAAGTCATCTCTTCTGCAGGCTGAACAGTCCCAGCTCTCTTAGCCTCTCCCTGAATGACAGATGCTCCATCCCTTCACCATCTTTAAAACCCTTTGCTGGACTTGCTCCAGTATGTCCATGTCTCTCCTGTACTGGGGAGCCCAGAACTGGACCCAGCACTCCGGATGCGGCATCACTTTCTTCATCCTGCTGGTGATGCTTTGCCTAATGCAGCCCTAGGGGCTGTTGGTCGTCTTTGTCGCAAGGGCATGCTACTGGCTAATGTCCAACTTGCTGTCCACCAGGAACCCCAGGTCATTTTCTGCAAAGCTGCTTTCCACCTGGTTGAACCCCAGCATGTACTGGTGCCTCCCCAGGTGCGGGACTTTGCATTGCCCTTTGCTGAAGTTCATGGGGTTCATTTCTCTGACCTCTCAAGGTCCCTCTGCACGGTATCACAACCATCTAGTTTATCAACCAGTTTATCCCAGCCTTGTATAACCTGCAGACTTGTTGAGGGTGCACTCTTTCCATCCATTAATGAAGATGGTAAATAATATTGGCCCCAGTATTGACCCCTGGGGTACACCACTAGTGACTGGTGTCCAGCTTGTGTATTGCCAATCACAACCCTTTGCGCCTGGCAGTCCATGTTACTCTCCTCTTACTTAGTCCATACTTTATCAGTTTTTCTGTGGGGATGTTATGGAAGATGTATCTTCTCTCATGCAAGGTCACTGTGTTGTGATATGTTCCCTGACTGAGAAAACAGCTCAGTTCCTTCAAGACAGGTGATCTTTGAGAAGCCACCATCATTGATCCTGCTCCTGTGACAGCTTTCTGCCCAAACACATTTTTAGCAAGAAACTCAGGGTAGTTTACTGGTAACGTGTGCTAAGAGATTATTAGCAGTAAAATGTTATTCTTCAAAGAAATAGAGGGAAAGATTCTCATCCCTGTGAGATGGGCTATTTTTGCAGTAAGCAGGGTCTAGGCAGGAGGAATGTTGAAAATTCAGTAAAACTTTACACTCACACAATCATGGAATGCAAAAAGAGGAAGAATTCTGTCCTGGGACTACGTCAGGATTTGTAGCTCTACAGGGATTTTTAAAGGTGATCTTGGTTAAGACCTTTTAAAGCTATACTTCCCTAACATTTCTGTTATATTGGCATATAAAAGATTATTTTAGGAGCCAGAATATCACTGTAGCATAGAATATAGGCAACCTAAAAGTAAAAAACTAAGGAAAATATGAAGTTTGAGGTATTCTGCAATAGAATGACTTTATGCAATGGGAAGACAAACCAGTGGTCTGTAATACATCAATAAGACACTGTGTAACAAAAGGATCTATATTACATCAATATTTGCAGACAAGAATTGTAGTAAAAAGCCTTCAGAAACACATTCAGCGTTCTGCATTAGGAACTACCTCATAGCATGAACCAGCTGGAACAGGCTGCTGCGTTACTTCAAAGTTCGTGATATAAACTGTTGAACAGTTGAAGATCAGGCACAGGATGAAAGTACTCTTTCCAACCCTGTCCCCCTGCATGACCACTGAATAATGACGGTAAGATTCAAACTTTGTTGAACCAACTCCTGGAAACCTGACAGCAGAGTTGTCCCTCCACCTCTCTGGGTAACTTGTGCCAGTGCTACACTATCCTCCTCATGAAGATGATTTTCCTGATGTCCACTATGAACATCCCGAGCCACATCTCATGATCCTCAAACTGATGGAATAGTTTGGATCCTTCATCTTTGTAGCACCCGTTCAAGTAGTTGCAGGCTGCTGTTAGATAATCCCTTATCCTCCTCTTCAACAGATTAGAGAAGCCCAGCCAACTTCTTGAGTTTTAGTAGAGGAGGTCAGACAGAAATTTAGCGTACTGCACTCGGGGGGGGGGGGAAACAGAAAAAACTCCCCCCCCCAAAAAAAAAAAAAAAGAAAGAAAAAAAAAAAGAAGGTAAGAAGGTGAAAACATAGAGGAGTTTATCACTGGTCTAAATTTGGAGAGTCAGTTTTACAACTTTGTGGCTGAGGCCCAGATAAAATAACATTATATTCAGGATCTGGGAAATCCAACTCAGAAAATGAGACTACTAAATCCCAGACTTAACCTTGACAAGGCAACTGGAATTGTCCAAGCAAAGACCCTCATCCAGTTCTGACTGAAGTAGAGGAAGAAAAAACAGTATTGTGATGTGGACGTAGTGGGGACATGGTGGGATATCTAAGACATGACAACTGTGAGACCTGCTGCAGAAAGGCAGCTGAACCTCAATGCTGGAGTCCCTTAAAACTGCAGGCTGTGTGATATGACTAAAACTGTGCATTCTGTGACAAATACACAAGCCAAGGCAATGTCAAGAATTCGGGAGAAGATGGAGGGTGCTATGGAGCACATCATACCAGCCAGAAGGTGTCAACACCACGAGAGTCTTCACAACCTGGAGAAAAAGACCAACACTACCAGTAACAGAAACAAACTTGGCAGAACAAATGCGCTTCATTGCAGAGGCGATGCTGATTAGGATATTGGCCCGAAAGCAAAAGCAATATTAAATAATGTGAGATTAGCGCACAAGCAGCAGTGGGGCTAAGAAAGCAGTTGTGTCAGTGGGTTCAGCTGGAATTTTGCTGAGCAGATGTGTTTACTGCTCATTGATAAAAAATAAAAAATTTAAAATAAAAAAAAACAACAAAAAATGACCAGGATGGAATCCTTTATTTTTGTAAACTTTCAGGTAAGTTAGTAAGAATAAAGAGAATAAAAAGAATCCTGTCCCTTACTACTTAGGGACCAATTCTGGGAGTCAGAGCTGGCATCGTGTCACTGATACTCATTAGAAGGCGAAGTCTTCTGATCTTTGAGGTAAAGCATTAGGAAAACTGAGAGGGTCTGGGCTACAGATAACCAAACATAAATTTGAAATAAGAACAATGAATACAAGGAGGCACACAGAGAGATCACAGTAAGGTGGCAGCTCTGGGAGACTCGCTGAATGACGGACATTGTGGCTCAGCTACTTTCCCATAACAGAGTTTACCATCCAAGGGCCAAGGGAGGCAGGTTTTATAAACAAGTTCTATTAACAGAAAGGGGTTAATTAAAAACGCTCCATGTGATACTAAGTACAAAACTAAGCTGTCCAAAACACAAAGGTCCTCCCACCATCCTCCATATATTACAGTATAGTAAAAATAGGAAACTGCTGGTTTATAGATTTCGAGCAATACTGAAAATTGAGTATCAGTTGCTCAGACAGGGGAGGAGTCATTGGTTTTAATCTTGGAGTACAGCAAATTTTCTGGTTTGAAACATAGCTAGTTACTTCAATTAATTAAAATGCATTTACTTAAACTTCAGTACAAGAATTTCAGGCATGAAGTCTTGCTGATCATAACCGACTTGCCCAGTTAAGAAGACCAGATAAACAGTCTTCTCCGCAGGCTGTGGTACATCCCCAGCTTCCCAATCCCTCTCATCAAAGAATCCCTCTTCACTCATTCACTGCCTCCCCGTGGGACTGAACAAAATATTTCAAAATTAAATCTAAATGTTGTTGGGATCAGGCTTTCTCTTACCAAACACAAGCTGAGCAATTAAGTCCTACATATGCTGAAAACCTTGACACTCCTTGGTGTAACAGATCACGATAGTTTCCTTACTGTTGTGAAAAAGGGCATTAAACAACACAAGAGCAAGTATATTTACTATGGGTGTTCAAATGACTTACTGATTTTACAACATGTCATTCAGCAATGCCTTCCAGACATCCCAGTACTTCACAGCTCAAAACAGAGTATAATATAAGAACTGGTTACATGATAAATCCCCACCTTTATCTGAAGCTACGTAAAGGATGCTCCATGCTTGCGTTCCAGCTTGCCAATTCATATCAAGTGGTAGTGATCTATATTACAAACATGCACATGTAAATGGGAAAGAACATCTTCAGAGATATCAAAATCCTGATGGATTGGTCTTTTGTTTTGAAAGCAGTGATCAAAGGGTCAGAATGGCATCTTTTAAATCCTAACCATCTCTTCTGCTATCCAATTTGAAAAATATTACCAATAAAGTGTAGGTACTGCAAGTTTATTGAGTAATTCATTCAACAAAAAAGAGGAAAGTTTTGGGCTGAGATATTTTGGGAAATCAACATCCTTCAAGACAAATCATCAGATTCTTAGCAGATATTTACCTGAACTCCAGTTACCAGCTTTAAGTGTTGAGCAGTAGAAATCTGCTGAACTTTTGACTTTCCAGCTCTGTATTGAAATGTGGCTTTATAGTGAATATAAAGTACACAGGAGAATGGTTGAACCATGATTTTCCAACTCTCAGGAGAATGTCTGGACCACTTAAAAGATACCAAGTCCTTCCTAGTCTCTCCTTTAGTAGTTCTCTCCATTTGCGTGTATTAGCAAAAGTTTCCTGAGCCAATGTGAGAAAAATCGCTTTCTTGCCTAACAGACCAACAGGGAAGTGGGGTCTCTGGGGTCTGGTACATGCTCCAGCATAAATGACTATTATACAAAAACAAGCGGTCTTGACATGAGTGACTGGGAGCATCGATCATCATGCCATATCCCAATCCAGAGAGCACCTACCTATAATCTTCCAGATAAGGATTTGAATTATTTCAGGGGGAGAGGGAAATAGAATGAGACCTGCATCTGCCAGAGGTGTCAGAGGTGTCTCAGCTCCTAAATTTTGGGGTGAAAGGCTTTACGGAAAAATTATCAAGCAAATTTAATCCAAGCAGCTTTCAGGTGATAAAAAATTACTATTCAGTTCATGTGGTTAAAGCATTGACAAAAGAAGTTTGACCAGTTCTCAGATGAATGTATTCTACCTTCAACCACTGTTTCTTACAATGTACTACTACTTTAACAGCACTGGAAGCTCACTGATATGGCTGGCTCTGGCTTTGACTCAGAGCATTGCTAGTGTGGGAATAACTATACATTTCATTCATTACTTTTATTCCTTCAGTGTAGAGTTTTGCTATTTATTCTGCACAGCAGATCACGCGACTTGGAAGCACGTATTTGTTAGGAAATTAGGAGAAATGGCTGAATTCTAAAACTTATGTATTACAAAGGAAAGACAAAGCGCTTCAGAAAATGCCTTCAAAACAGCTATAACATCAGTCACTTGATGTTCTGTGTAACATAATGAACAAAGGTACCTTCAGACCAGATAAATTAAAATCAAAGGAAAAATCCAATGACTAGTTTTGAAAAGATGTTAAATATTAACAGTGATGGGGTCTACCAGATCTTTATAGCAAAAGAGGAAAAACTTTCTGGGATAGTCCTATTTTGCTCCAAGCTCTCCTGGGGCAATTCCTGCAGGATTTAGTCACTGAGGCAGAGAAAGTAGCCCCGATAAACATCCAGAAGCTAAGTCAGCGGCTGGATACTGTCTCAGGACCCAAGCAGGGAGCTATGAGAAAGGCTGAGCTCTCCTCTCTCTTTAGTAACAAGGCACAAGGATGGTTCAGAGACATGTTCGGCTACCTCCGTTGAGATCACTGGGTTTGAGCTGACAGGGAAGTCCCTGTGAGTAGCTGTATTTGAATTATTGAGTTTCCTGTAGGAAACAATTCAGAGCAGCACAAAGCCATGTGGAAATAGGCTAAGGTAAGTGCATCTCCAGTAAACTGGAGAAAGCAAAGGTGCAAATTAAATGGAAATACATCTAAGGCAGGAGCCAAGGAGCTGGTGAGGACTTAGTTTTGAGAATGCATTATTAGACAAACCCCATTTTTTTAAAAAAAGTGTGTGAGTGAGAGCCTACCTGCTCATTATCTCTTCACATAACCAGAAAGCAACTAGAACTTCTGTTACAGGCTTTAAAACTACCAAATGCTATTAGGTGTGACCTGAGAAGGCAGTCAGTGTGTTAAATTACAATTATGAATTGCCTGAGCTGAGACCAAGATTTCAGAAATGGGTACCTAATGTTTGGCTCCTACATCTACACTGAAGTGGATTAAGGATGTAACCTGATTGTCCAAAGTGAGCACCCCCGTGTCCAAATATGGATCTTGGAAACTTATTTGTTATATGTTTTAGAAGAAAATTTGAGTGGATGTGATTTGGATACACAATATAGAAGCTAACAAAATACATCTCTGAATCTTCAGGGAGAAGTGCTGGAGGAGGAGCAGAGATTCATATGTAGTCTCTCTCATTTCATTTCCTTATCAGGAAAACATACATTTATCATGAAACATGCAGAAACAGGAGTTAAATGACTGACCTCCCTGGGAGCTTCGGTTTCACCCTTCTAATAAGTCAAGCATCTAAGCAAAGCACTGTACTGCTGTACATTTGTAAGGAACAGCAATATTTTTTTTTGCTTGAGTTCACCATCTTGTTTCTGCACCTTATTTTCCTAATTACTATTTATGAAAGATTAAAAAAAAAAACCCAACCAAAAAACCCACAAAACCAAACCATGATCCAAAGCACTACATTCTCTTAAGTATATTCAACCAAACCATGACCCAAAGCACTACATTCTCTTAAGTATATTCATAAAAAATGGGCACTGTTAGCAGCCATCAGAGAGCACTGTGAATTTCAAACAGGAAAATCCGTATCTGATGGATTTCATCTACCCAACTGAATAATGTTAAGTGCTCACTGCCCATGAACATGTGATTTTAATCTCACTGAAATATATGGGGCATGCACCAAGGAGAATATACTGTAGTTTCAACATGTATTGTTGAGGAGAGAATTGCATTGACCTCTGAGGAAGGACCATCTGCAGTCAGTACAACAGTAGGGATGGCCTTCCAGCCACCTAAAACGTTTCGTTTTCCTGAGCGTTGCACTGTATTATATGTGTATCTGAAACCTAAAATGGTTGATTTTCATGTTGTAGTTAAAAATAAATGTCTGCACAATTAATTAAACACGGAACTTGAATTAAATGTTAGGCCTCCACTTATGAACACAGTTTATTGTTATAGCTTCCAAATAGATTTTTGTGGAGATCTTTACAAACTTTCTTCTAGGTTTTATTAAAATTTTCCTATGTGCATGTGTATACACATATCTGTATAATGTGCATAGTTAATTATCTAATTAACATCTAAAGTTCTGAGTCATCAATTTAACTTTTTCAGAGGACTAAAAGAACAGCAACCCATACTGACCTTCCAACCAATCAAAAAAAGACAAATCACGCTTCAGGCAAATCAGGAGTCCTGACTTAAGCTTACCTGGACTTGGATCTTTGCCAACATTTTAAAATCGCCTTTCAAAAAGTGTCCCAAAAGTCTATAGAAACATCGTTGAGGTTTAGACACAGTGTCTGACAGGAAACTGTAATGTTACTTAATTACAAATTTAACCCTGAATGTTTTGGTGGGGAAAAAACTGGAAAGTTTAGCTCTTTGGAAGTAGTATTCAAATTCAAAGCCTGTGGGTGGAGTTGGGGTGTGTGAAGGTGCATAAATAGGCAGTAGGAAGGGCAGTGTTCACACTGTAACTGGGAACACCTTCGCACCCTGGCAGGCATCTGGGAGAGTAAACAAGGTAAGGCATGGGCGGCACACTTACTGCTTTAGAAAGGACCTGGGGGAGCTGTGAGCCCGGGTTACGCTGGGGCTGGGGCAGCCGATCAATGGAAAGAAAAGACTGCAGCAACGTAGGCACAGTCCAGCACAGCTTGCTGTGAAGAAAAAATGTGTAGAGAAATGTTGGTTTTGCAGGTTAAAAGAGCCAGGAGAGGAGGGTTTTTTTGAGGGAGTGAAGAACTTAGCAAAGTGCACATAGCCTTCCAGAGGCAAAGTTTTTAAAAAATAGGTTTAATGTTCCTCTGTCATTGCTTTCCACATTCTGCATCAGCAACAGCATAAAATTTGCCTGGTCTTTGATTTCCTGGCTGTCCCATACCACCTTCTCTTTTTTTTTTTTTTTTTTTTTTTTAGAGAAGCGTTACTTCCACTCTACAGCTCTAGCCAAAATAACTCTTGAGGCAACCCTGAAAATCCACTGGGTCTAATTTAACTTTATGCAATTTTCTTCCTTGCCAAGGAGACTTTTCTTAGGGCAGAAAGGCAGTCTACTGCAAAAGTCATATTTCATGTCCTTGAAACAGTGACTCTTTGAATGTTTGAGGTCTGTTGGACATCCCAGTAGGAAAGACCACTGTACCACTGATGGAAACTCAGCTAATGCCTCCTCCTGCAGTTCCTACCCAGAAAAATGCTTCTATTTCCCTGGACTTTCATTGTCATTGTCTGAATTTTAAAAACTGTCAGCCTGTTGTAATTTTTGCATGAATCTTTTAATTTTCTGTATTGCTTTTGGAATATCTTAGGTCTTCCTATTGTACCCATTACACTGGTGTTCTAGTTTCTAGGAGGAAATTTAATGAGAAAACATAGGGTCATGTTGCTAAAGTGTTTTCCCCCTTCAGAGAAGCATCCCAGCTGAAACACTGAGGAGCTTCCCATCAGACATGTCTCATTTCCATCTCCATGCCCCAGAGTCAAGCTCAGGAAAAGCCCTCTGCTTTGTGTTGCTTAAACTGGCAAACTGCATTTCAGTTCTCGCTGTTCCACACAGCAACTCCTCCCCACTCATTATAGATTCTACTGGTTTTATCTTTAAGGATTAGATGATACTTTTAAGGGGGAAGACAGGATCAGAAGTTTCAACAACAGCATTAAGCTGTGCCTATGCCAATGGTTCACTGTAAAGCCTAGCTTAACATTCTGACTTCTCATTTGAGTTGCTCCCACTGCAAAATGAAGGAAGAGCAGAGACAAGTTAATTTTTCAGCACCTGGGCTGCTAGAGTACTTGGTTATGATAACACTGGCAGGTCAAGGTATAACTGTGAACTTATTAGGACTTGAAAGTACTTTTGGAATTGCCAAAACTCAGTTGTTTTACTGTGCAAATTCAATAAATGTAAATAGAAGAGAGAGAAACTAACACATAAGTGCGCATCTTAAAAGGACCACAGCCCAACGGCACGGACAGAGCAGTAGAAAGCAGCCAGGTCCTTCATGGCAATTTGCTAAGCAAACCTCACACTTCCTTGAGGCTCCCCCAAGCCCAGGCCCCTGCCTGGAGCCGTTCATTTCAGCCCTGACTCACCCTGCTGCATACTTGTGACTTGACCTGCCGCTCCACCCGTCCTTATCTGCTGTGTGCCTCAAAGCAAGCGGCAGCCTGGGAGGCACGACAACGTGAAGTTTCTCTCCTCTGTTCCAGGAGCAACCATGGAGAAGAATTACGTGTCCATGTTCCTGCTGCTCGTTGCCATCTCCTGTGCTCTGGCAAAGGATGTGGGCAAGAAGGAGACAAAGGAGACTACTGCTAAACCAAAACTGCCTCAGACACTCTCCAGAGGTAAAGCCCTTCCGGGCAGACGCGGGCGGGGAGCGGGACGCGAACCC
>NW_008795527.1:5606702-5610518 GCF_000699145.1 Aptenodytes forsteri
AACGCACCGCCTATCCTTGTCCCGCAGGCTGGGGAGACCAGCTCATCTGGACGCAGACGTACGAGGAAGCCCTCTTCCGCTCCAAGCACAGGTACCGCGCTCCGCTCCGCGCCCCGCCACGCCCCGCTCCACGCTCCCCAGCACCCCTAGCGCCTCCCCGGCCCCTAACCAGGACTCTTCTTTTCCAGCAACAAACCCCTGATGATCATCCACCACTTGGACGACTGCCCGCACAGCCAAGGTAATCCCTCTGCACTGAAAAAAAAAACCCAAACCATCTGGTTTTTGGTTTCCGGATAAATGTTGCTTAAAAAAAAAAGCAAAAAAAAAAAAAGCAGCCCCCATTCTGCTTGTTGAGTAAGCCTTAGTGAAATGCTAACTTGCACAAGCACGTGGAGTGTTCTTTAAGTCACTGCCCCACGTAGGTGTTTTCCAGTGTGCAGAAATAAAACAAAAACAGTAATTCAGTATTGCATGATACAGAATGGATACCGAAACGAGCACAGGTCAGCAGGTTTTGACCTGTGGCAAATCTGGTTTTGGTTCGTGTCACAACCAGCCAAAACCAACAGCAAGACCAGGAGTAGTGAAAAACAGTAATTTATTGGAAAGGATGTATTCAGTTTTCAGTATGACTGATGGTTGAGACTGAATCCGGCCAGGGACTCAATCAAACTAGGCTGAAACTGAGCTTTTGTGGGATTTCTGGTGACTGGGACTGCTCTTTTCCCAGCGTTTCTGAATTTACCCAAGGGCCCTTCCTCCTGCAAACCGATCCATATGGCAAGACCTTTGCGTCCATCCATAGCTCCAGTAACTCCAGAAGAATCTTTGTACAAGCATTAAAAATCTCTCAAACATCTCAGGCTGAAGTCCTACACCTCCACACTGAATTTTCTGTGCCTTAAGAGCTGGAGCCAGAAACTGCAATAGCAGACTAGGAGGTTTAAAGGGTCAAATGCTCAAATTCAAGCTCGAGCAGACAAATTTGAGAGCTGCACTATCTGAAGAAAGGAAGGACATTTTTTACCATTACACTTACTCTTTACCACAGAATATAAATGAGTTGATCATCTTCCAGAGGCATGAACTTAAAATCTTCATTTGCTGCAATTGTAAATTGGGAATTCTCAATTTGATTCTACTTGCATTCCCGTTTATTCCACTCTAGCACTCAAGAAGGTCTTTGCTGAACATAAAGATGTACAGAATTTGGCTGAAAAATTCATTCTCCTGAACCTTGTGGTAAGTTTCCCAGTTACACTTCATTAAGTGAAAGCAATAAAGTTCTATTTTTAATTATGGTTTCTCTAGCTATAATTAGTCAGTTTAATACTGTCATTTAGTCAGGTTGGCTAGGAAAATGGCCAGTGCTGAAGCATAATAGATTTAGTAATAAGTATCTTTCATCTGTAGCTATCATAACCTCAAAATATGAGGGAATTTAAAGTTTAATAATAACATTAACTGTTGTTAGCAATTTGCAACTCCAGCTGTGAAAAGATTGCATCCTAGACAGTGAATTTCTTAAACTGTAAAATGTATTGTTTAAGCTCTATTTCATAACACAAAGTACAATGAAGAAAAAAAAAAATATGTAACGTGCCCTCTCTGACTGGGAACCTTATCTGTTTTCTTTAAGTATGAAACCACAGACAAGAATCTTTCCCCTGATGGCCAGTATGTCCCTCGGATTTTGTTCATAGGTGAGTACCTCAAGCATCAAAGCTGACCTCAGATCAAAGTCCCTGCTGTGCCATGAATCTCAAATCCTTGGGCTTATTAACAGGAATTTATTCCATCTGAAATATAAAATTTCTAGTTGGTTTTGTTGGATGCAATTCCAAAGCAACCCCAGCCAGGTCATTAGCTTCACAGGTCCAGCATTCCTCCCTCATGGATTCCACGAATGATGTAATTCCTTCCATCGTGTCATTAAAATGACATGATGCCACAGTCACTGTAATGGGTAGGCACTGGCTCAGCCTTGCTCATCCTCCTGTCTCTAGAAATACTGTAAAACTGACAGGTTTCTGTTTGTAACACAATCTCAGATATCGGAGGAACAGCAGTGACCCTGGGTGCTTCAGGGGCCAATTTTCAAAGCTCAGTACTCAGTTCCGTGCTCCACTAACCTGCGCAAGCCCCTCCAAAGCATTTGTGTTCTGGAGACGTATTAGTGGCCATGCACGCATCCAGGTATTCCCTCTCCCAGAAGAGATATGTAACCTCGCATACTGCACACACGCATCATTAACACATACCTTTATAAATCTAGGTCATGATGACCATTTCCAACAGACCAAAGCAACTGCCATATTCTCTCTTTCTTTATTATTTCTTTTTTAATAACATTTGTAGCCTGAAAGCAGCCTCAGCTCATAGAGTTAATTCAGGTACTCTGCAGTGGCACAGGGTGCAAGGCTGATCAACATTGATCAGAATTAGACCTATCCCCTTCTTAATAAACCTGCAAACACAACACTTAAAACTGAAATGTCTGTGACTGTGTAGAAGAACGATCTCTTGGTTGTTAGTGGAAGCAGATGTGTCTTTTAGGAAGCAAGCAGAAGCGCAGAAAGGTTTATTTCCTTCTGCTTGAAGGTTAACCCTGTCCTCCACAACTTCTCTCATCCTTTTTTTCCAGATCCTTCCCTGACTGTGAGAGCAGATATTACCGGAAGATACTCCAACCGTCTCTATGCATACGAGCCTTCTGACATTTCATTGTGTAAGTAGTGTATTCTGAAAATACTCTGAAATATTCTGAAAGAAGTCACATTTTTCACGCAACAAGGAATAACACCAGGCATTGCAGACTCTTGCAATCAGTACTTGCTGAAAAACAGTTAACTAGGATTAAAATTAAACAGGATGCTAGACTTAAACTCAGTGAGGTGAAGAGAATGATGGCAGAGCCCTGGAGCCTTAAACATCCATCTGTTTTAAAAGAAAGCATACGTCAGTAGGAACTTGCATAATTCAGCAGTGTTCACTGTAAGCAACGGTGAGAACTCTTGCACACAAACCCTGCCGGGCCAGGTCAGGAAACCTTCTGGGAGCAGGGAAGAGATGTGTGCCGCAGCCCTCCCTCACCGCTGCACGGCTCCCGTCTCTGCCCTGCGAATGCCCGTGTGTTTGCAATAACGGACGCATGTTCTCACCAGCCAAAATTAAACCGATGATGTGCACAAAATGCTTGGAAGATGCTGTAGAGCACGGTGCCTCAGAATCCATATAGCAATAGGCACATGAACAAAAGCTTTAATAATGACATTTTCTCTACAGTATTTGTAGTTGCTGGCAGAGGAAGTTGCAACAAAAATAACATGTATGAATATTTCATTTCTAGTGTATTCAAATATGCAGAAAGCGCTGAAACTCCTGAAGACTGAACTGTAAGAGGAAGAAGAAAGCCCTTAAATACTATGAAGTCTGATCTTCCATCTCTTCTCCACTCATTGAAATGGGTGAAGAGACTATTTAGGGTGATCTTTAGTGATGTATAGTGCTGGTTTATATACATAAACACTATGGTTTTGCATTAGCACTTTTGTACTGGGCAGCATTTTTAAAAGCTGGAGGCTTTTAATTTAAGGCGTAAAGAAGAATACTGTATGATCCAACTATGATCCAACTGATTTTTTTTAAAAATAAATCCATTTCAAGTGTTTACATACAAAACATTGATGTGTTTTGTGGTTTTTTTCCTTATTATCATTTACCGTTATTCAAAAGAGTAAAATCAGTGTTACTTGAGACCACAGCTTGTAATTTTACATCTAAGCACTTTGGATGGAAAATGGCTGGGGTGGG
>NW_008795527.1:5611018-5632547 GCF_000699145.1 Aptenodytes forsteri
TGTGTCCCCTCCCAACTTCTTGTGCACCCCCAGCCTACTCGCTGGTGGGGTGGGGTGAGAAGCAGAAAAGGCCTTGATGCTGTGTAAGCATCAGCAATAACTAAAACATCCTTGGGTTATCAAGAAATCCAAAGCATAGCACCATACAAGCTCTACAATGAAAAATTAACTCTACTCAGCCAACCCCAGTAGAGGAAAGCAGCTTTTTATCTCCCGTTTCAGCAGCTAGCTAAGCTCTGTATTGCTCAGCCTGCTTTATCTCCACGTATTTTCTCATAGTGCCAACCTACGTTGAGCTCTCATTATCAGCCCTTTCTTTAGTTAGATAACAAGAAGTGCAAACCTTTTACAGAAAAGTACTTGAGACTAGAGGATGGTTATATGGTTTTTTTGTTTCTTTTTTCAAACTGGCTGCATTCTGAAGTAATCTGAGGATCACCTTATTTACTTGAATTTTTTTTTTTTAAAGATAAAAACTGTTTCCCTTAAAAGATTCCTGCTTACATCAGAATTCAGTAAAGCCTTGAGATGATTAATAGAAGTGATACTGCATTGAGTATATGGTTGGTTTCATGATTGTGTTATGGCTTGTGATTGATTGATTGTGATGAGAGAACTCAGAACTAAAAGAAACCCTGCAGCTGAACACCACGGGAGTACACACCACCTCAAGCCTTAGGCCAAAAGGAGCCTTTCCAACCTCAAATATCTTAAGAACTCAGCAGCAGCAGTGAGAAACACTTTGCCCAGGACTATACCTGCACTGTCTTCTCAGCTTTTTGGCAATGTCAGCCATTATTACCACGACTATTACCGTTACCGCCACTACCAGTCATGATGATAATCACAATAGAGAAATACACTTGGGAGGGTAGGACAAGCAAGAGAAGCAAGGGTTTCGGCTCAAGGGAATTGCTCAACAAAATTAGAAGCAAGGCACCTGCTAATACACCTTCAGCAAGCTACGTGAACCCTACCAACCACAAAATCTCAAGTGGTACCTGGAAATGGCCCCAGACGTGCAACTGAGTATTCCTTCAGCAGTTCAGTAAGACGTTCCTTTCTACCGCAGCATCCTTTAACTGTGATGAGGAAACTCCTTGCTGCAGAAAGGTCTTTCCCTTCCTTCCCAAGCAGAAGACGGGGGAAAAAAAGGATGCAGTGGGGGCAGAAATATTCTCTAGAAGCAGCTATCAGCCACAAAAAGCAAAAAAGGTGTTTACACCACTGAGCAGAGGGACAGCACAGAGGGAGGATGCAATAATTGGTTACCAGAATCATCTTTTATCTACTCGACCCAAAGTTCACTTGCTAGAGCTGTGTATCTGATACAAAACAAAAGCTGCTGCCCATGCCATCACATTTTAAAAAGTCTGTTTTTATAACTCTACTGAAGTAGCATCGTTTTCTTAAGCAAATGTACTGATGCTAAGGATAATATCCAGCAAATGGATACAAGGCGTATTCTACAACGGTCTACTAGTCTATATGCTATAGATGCAAATATGCAAGCCAGATCAGCCTGCAAGTATCAAGAAACTAATTTTTTAATCTGAAATTCATTTTTTGCACTCAATGCTATGTTTTTATAGTTTGCTTTTCACCTCAGCCAAATTTTCAAGAATCTTAATACGTAAATGGTCAACTTAATTCTGCTCTTTTCATTCTCTCCTCTAAATACAGATTATTTAGGTCTACAGAGGCATCAAGCTAAGCAGAGTTACCTTAAAAAAAAAAAAAAATCTTTTTCTTCAGAAAACCTGGGAAAATAATTTCTGAAGTATACATGCTCAGTAACCTGAAGTGTACAAGATGAATAGGGTTTCCAGCAATTCCACTACCGTTCAGACAGTCTTTAAATAATTAGGCCTAAAAATAATAATGCAAGCTAGTAACACTAGCACATTCCTATTCACTTATCAGCTACAGATTTTAAGGTACATTTTTACAGGTATCAATTCAAATTATGCAAGCTTTTTCTTTTTGTAATAGTTACTTTCATGTGAGAGGAGTCAGATGCTGTGCAGTGGTATCACCATGTTAGTTAAGAGCTGGATTCACTTTCTTACACAGATGCAGAAGAATGATATTTTATTATTTTATAGCCAGCTATTTTTATGTGATAAAAATGCATAGGTGTCTTGAAAGAAGTCAAGACAGGTTTCTACTTTTTCCAGAATAACCAACTTTAAGAAAGCATTTCAATGTAACTAAGGTCAAAAGACATCTAATGTAAGCATTAAGAATGCTCCAAGTTAAACTGCTTTGTTATTTTCATACTCTGCTGCTGTAAATAGCTTCTAGAAAATCCGGTTACAATTCAGTCCGATTCTCAAGCAGTCAGATAAACATTCAAATGCCTCTCTAGAAACCAAACCAAAGACAACTTTATATGACCAAAACTATTTTCTCAAGAGGAAAGACAAAGCAATGAACAAAGCAAACTTCAAAGACAAAACCCACCAAGAATAGGTATAAATAAATTTTTAAAAAATGCTCTATTCTCTATTTCAACACATCAGAACATTCCCTGTATACTGACATGCGAGTCAGACCTCTCCTGCGGGCGGCTATTCTCTTCCCCCCCACCTCCAAACAAAGTCAGACTCAATGTGTTTTATTGCCCCCCTTAAGAATCAGGTTCTGAAAGTGAATCCACATCTCTGATGTGAATTTCAGGGTTTGTGGGTTTTTTTTATTTTTAAATCACAATATTAAAGAGAGAAAGTATTATTAATACAGCAGAAAAACTTCAAACCATACGATCCACTGATCTGTCTTTTGACTACTAAAACAAATTCATACTAAGGGTTCTGAGACATGAGAGTTTCTAAAGTAGTAACATTTTCAGTATTTTCTCAGTGATGCACATTTACACTCCAGTATCACCTACCATATTTATGAAACCAGACCCACCCATAACTAAGCACTAAAAACAATTATGAAAAAAGTCAAAATTGAAGCAGCAATGTAGTATTATTTTAAGCTTCATACAACCTCTCCGTAAGACTCCTCCTTTAATTTATTACAGTGATGTACAAAATATGGAGCCTGTCTAGATTAGGAAAGTTAACTGTTGCTAAAGACAGCCACGAGATGATCACCATCCTCTTGACATGTATTGAGAATGGCTAGTTAGTTGCTTAAACAGGACAGCACTTGAGAAAAAAAAAAAAGCTTTGTGCATTTACATTATACTTCAGTAATCGTCTGAAGTCTCTTAAGGTCTTTCAGTACGTGAGTAGGCTCTTACACTGAACGTACAAGTATGTGCTTGAAACGGACACCAATACTTCTCCACATACGAAGCAGTAGTTCACAGACCAAGCACCAGGAGATGGCGCTGACAGCAGATGTTGAAGAATCAGCTACACCTGAAGAGCTGTCTTTAGCAAGTTCTCAACATCCCTCTGCATTCAGGTTCAACTCTTCCCCTTCGAAACCTCAAGACAATTCCTTCTTTAGGAGCACTGGGCACATCAAAGTCTGAAAGTGTTCTCATGGGCATGTATTTCAACTTCTTTTTCCTGCAGGAGCAAGGAGGCATCTCCCTAGTAAAGGGAGACTGTATGAGAACCCACTTCTGTCTGCCCTCGCTGTCTTCCTTTCCACCTCACTCAGCTGCTGGCCTTAATGGCCTTAACTCTTCCCCTTTTCTGCCTGCAGAACTGTCTTTCAGGCTACAGCAGCGGCCTACCACACCAGAAGCAGCAACTGAATGAAGAAACAGTGCACTGCAGGTCTGCAATTCAGTGTGATTAGAAACAAATGGAACATTATGCACCTTGGGTGTTTAGATGTCTGATGTTCCAGCTGATGCATCACTTCTATTACAGGTTGGAAGAGGGACCATGCTTTCCTTCAGCTCAGACAACACTTACTACATGGATAATGTACCATTTTAACTTTAATTCTTTTCTTTCTTCTTTTTTTTTTAAAAACAAACTACTGAAAACCATCACTTTTTTTTATTTTTTTCTTTCTTTTTTTTTTTTTTTTTTTACACATCTTTCATTTTTTCAATCTCTCATTAAATCGAGACTGTCAGCTGGATGACAGAGGAATATACACTGCTGAGTTATTACAACAATAATTTTACACCATCTGAAAAAATAGCTGTACAACAACTTTCCAGACATCAAGTTTCTTACATTAAAGATGACAGATCACTATTGATTCCCATGTTGTGCAAAAACCACACTTCATTCACTGGTCAAAGAAAAAAGAAGTTTCAAGTTAATCAGCTGCAGATTACATTCTCCTGGTTTCCTTCATTCATTGTTCTCATAGTGAAGATACCCATTAAAAAGTAAAGAATTATTTTTATTCTCAACAAAATTCTAAAGCTACCAGAAAGCCAAAACAAACAGGGAAGGGGAGGGGTGAAGACTACAGTACTCATTAACATACACTTATGTGCACTACAGAAAATAACAACTTCAGCTTCTGTTTTTACCTTAACACCAAAGTGGGAGACCATTATTAAGACAAAAAAGTTGACTAGAGTTCATCCTAAAGCCTAACTAAATCATACAGTCCAGCCATCCACCATATATTTTTATCATTTTAATGAGAAATCATGTTATTTTTTGTAATCAGTGAATACAGCAGAAAATACTTTTGGGTTTTTTTGGACACCAGAGAAGCCAGTAGTGCTATAAAATTCACTGTATAGAGTTCACCACATCAATTACCAAAGTCTTAACAGAGTTACTTAACCAGCTTAGAGCAGCAGTCTGACTCTGCCCAGCTACTGAATGCACCAGTCTACTTCAAGACAGAGATTCTTAAAAGAAAAATAGTGGGAAATTAAATTTAAAAACTACAAATTTCTTACGGAACTAAAGTTTTCTTTTGGGTACATGTAGAATACCTATTATGGAGAAATACCAAACTATAGAGAATCAGTATTTTGAAGTAGAGCGTGCAGAGAGAAGATTCAGTCCTTTATAAACGTATCAAAGAAATGCACTAGGGTTTGCACGGGGATCCTTTTGGTTCCTGTATCTATACGTCAGCCAGACGCCCAGAATCTGAAAACAAAAACCAAAGATATTATTAAGCAGAGGGTCTCCACCCCATCTTCCATCAGTTTTACAAAATTTGTTTTAAACATAAAATCCTGACAATGAATTTCCAGTACACAAGTTTAGGATATTTTACTATTGCTAAAATTGCACAATCACACACCGGCTTTCTTAATTAGAAAAAAGAACGCACCTTCTCAGAAAGAATTCATACCTAGCAACAGAGAGAAGAACAATACAAAAAAGCCGAAACTGTATCCACAATGCAATGCGAAATATTTCTCATAGGCATGCCTACCATTAAATTAGTCTTCCCCTCCCCAAATGATAAATATTCATAAACCTGTTTT
Source organism: Aptenodytes forsteri (assembly GCF_000699145.1). Lineage (NCBI taxonomy): Eukaryota > Metazoa > Chordata > Aves > Sphenisciformes > Spheniscidae > Aptenodytes > Aptenodytes forsteri. Next base: position 5,616,396 of record NW_008795527.1, read on the forward strand.
TAGTGTAATGATAAACAAATCCTGCAAATTGTTTCATTTTACAGTTACCACTTAACTATAAGGCTATTTTTCTAGTACATTTTCAAATCCTGTCATTCCCTCCAACCACCTTCCCCCCTCCCAGCAGCTTCACGTTTTTAGTAGAGAAATTGAGGGCAGATGTCAGAGTGATTCTGTTTAAGTTGCTCTCTCTCTCTTGTTGCTGTAATATCTACAAACCTTCTGAAAACTGCACTAAGCAGCAGGAGGTGTATCTTCACATGCTCTACTGTGGGGTTATGAAAGACCCGCTCTGAGGATTTTTATTCACCAATCAATAAAGTATATGTATCATCTGGACGTTAAACCAAAGAGTCAAAAGATTTTTTCAACCTGATGTTTAAAATACAGTTCACTCATCATGAAACTATATCTTTGCACTAGAGGAGGCGCAAAAAAAAATCCCAAATCCAAAAAACCCCAAAGACTCTGTGTGTGCACAGGTGGGGGGAGGCAGGAAGAACAGGGGAACAAGGTAAAGCAATGGCACTCTTTTTATTACTTTTGGAGAATGGTAAACCTGAATAGCTAACTTTCTGCAAAACCTAAACTTTATAGCACCACATTTTAATGTGGTATCTAGTTGCGGCTTGTAGTCTAAATAACATAAAGTTGCAAGAACTCCCAGTGTTGAATAAAGACAAGCCCTCCTTTTGGCATACTTCAGCAAGCTGATAGCCTATAATTTGACCTAGTTATTTGACCCCTGAGATAGTACTGAGAGTTCCTGTAATAAACCCCCTAAAAATGTTTCACAAAACAAAGCCTTAAAAGTGGGGAAAAAGCACTCAATTTTCTAACCTCCTACTCACTTACCTCTGTGAAACTGAAGAAGAGTCCTATGCCTCCAACAAATCTCAGCACCATTCCAGAATATTCTTCTATTATCGGTGCACATGGTTGACACTGGCGACTTCTAAAACAATCCTGTAGCAGATACAGAGAATTGCACTCCATTTTCTGATGACACTTCATTGATTGAAAGCATCTAGTTAGCTGTATAAAAGACTGCCAGCCATGGACAAAACTCTAGCAGTTTTAAAAGACCCCAAAAACGCAAGTATATAAATGACAATGGAGTACAACCTTCACAGGGTGCTGTGTGATTATGTTTCCAATGTTAACTAAAGAGCTTAGTATCATTATAACAACTACCTTACACATTTCTTAAAAAACCTCTGCTTTCTACAACTATGAGAACAGTTGTACATATTTGAACAAACACAATGAAATTTTAAGTTTTTTCATGAAGAACTTACAGAGGAGCAGGTTTCATTCACATCAAAAACTCTGAATCCACAACAATTCAGATTTCTCTCAATATCTGTTCTTGCACTTTTAGTGTTATTCCATCCCACCTCTAGAAGTTGACTCTAGAAGGCATAAGCAAATACATATTATATTAATTGAACTGTTTTGCATTTCATTGGAAACCAATATACTAGGCCAAGCTGATAATTCTCTAACTAAAACCTTCAGACCCTGAAGTCTAACAGGATTAATATATTAAAGCATGACTTGAATGTTCAAACAGCCTGTGTAGCTAAGGAAATAGCAGCACCTAGCAGCAGCACATTCATGGTTATAATTAATTTTCTTCCTTTCTTTTTCCTAAACCCAGTAAGAGCACTAGTAATGGGACATGCAACTAATCTAACTGGGACTGCTCAGACTTTAAACAAATAGTGCACTGACATGTAGGAAGCTGATTATTTAGTCACTGTACCCTTGCCTGCTTCTTATGCAGTTAAGAATTAGTCTCCATACCCCGTGGAAGCTGGTTTTACTTTCACACTTAAGGGTCGCCTCTGTTCCTAATATAGTCACAACCTTTTCAGTTGCACGAGAACAATTCAGTGGCTTTATCATCTTTATGTTATGATTACTGTAGATTTCATCAGCTTATCTGGAATTGCTGAACACGTAAGGGAGTCAAGATTTCATGCTGCTACTCTTGTGACCATAAACCTACACAGGAAGCTTTAAAAGCTGTCATTTTTAAAAAATTGTTTTCTGAAAGTAATTTTAGAACCCAGATATATTTCTTTCTAGCTACCACAGCCAAGCACTGCCTGCGGTCTAGTCTTTATTTAAAAGGATAATGCTGATTTTCTTAAAATACGCTCTCCCCATTTTGTGGAAGACTATATGTGTGTATATATATTAAAAATATATATGTGTGTGTGTATGTACATATATATTTATAGTATTATAAGTATTATATAAGTCAGGAAACTTTTCTTACCTGCTGTTCCTTGTTTAGTGTCAAACAGGCACAGGAGACAGAAAACTGGACAATAAAGACTAGCAAAAGAATAATCATGTACTGGAAATAGTAGTTAAGTCTCAAATTAATTTTGCTTTTATAACACAGATGCCTAATGGTATTCCTTATTTCATTGGATAACAATAGGTCCTTTAAAACAAAAGAACTATAGAAGTACATTCTGACTGGATGTGGAAAAGATGACCCAAATAATGTTCCCAGAACTCAATCACCATATATTATCTCTTTTGGGCTACTACTATACATAGCTGGTATTTCTGGGTTAGGTGTTCCTTGCCTAGCAAGACAACACGAGCAGAGAAGTTAATAAAAGGAGCTTTGAGAGAGAGAAATCTACAGCCAATTTCTCCAGCTTTAGGGACTCATGTTGTCATTTCAAGATACTTCACTTAAATACAGTAGTAAAGAAAATACTCTTCTGGCTATTGCATATTCGGAATTTTTTTTCCTTCAATGACATAGTCTTGTAATTAATTACAAACGGTAACTTTAGCCTAGATTAAAAAAAGTGAGAGTTGCTTTTGGAACATAGCCTCGCACGCTTTTGGACTAATGCACCTGAAAACAGTATAAAACAAAAAGAACAAACTTTGATACTAATGATCACATTTTGAAAGTCAGGCACTGGCTTCACAATTTGGCCGCTATGTTCAGAGGCAGATACTTATCTCACACAATTAAACTGTTTGTAAAGTGGAAGTGACTACTTATACACCTCAACAAGAAAAATAAGAATTTTATCTGATGAATGTCTTCTCTCATCCAAGCAGATCAATTTTTTTATGCAAGGCAGCACTACAGACTGCTTACAAAGAGTCAGTAAGCATAAAGGGGCAGCAAAGCACACTGAGAAGGCCTGCGCTCATTTCCAGTCTGGATTCACAATTAAAGACTCCGTATGAAAAGAAAGTGCTTCTTGACAGCCTGTATTACCCACAACGCATTCCCCTGCCAGCTACAACCAGCTCGCTATCTGGACGTATCACCTTTCTCTACCATTAAACATTAATAGTTCACACACTCTAGTTTGGTGTATGGTTTAGCACACAGTAAGAGGCACCTGTGACGCAGTGACCCACCGTAAAAAGCTCTCAAAAATTAAAATATTTTGATTTTTAAAAAAGGAGACGTGAATACTTTTGTCTTCAGAGCACAAACGAGAGAAAAAAAGGAAGCTGGAATAAAGTTAAATGGGAAGGAAGTTTCATTTAGACTGCACTTGACCAAAATAAGAGTGTGAATTTCTGTTCTGTTTCTGAAGCACTTTCCACATCAGTCTCAGCTGACAGAGCAGGTTGTTTACACGGCTTGAACCAAGCTGTGGTCCATGTAATGCATTAGAAGGATACAAAGAATAGCAATACTTGATGATGTTTCACCGCACCAATTAATCCGACTAAGGCAATAAGGAAGAGGAAGATTCCTACTGCAATTGCCACTCCAACAACTCTGAAACTAGAGATGAGGCCAAAGCCGATTCCCCATGCCGCAATTCCAATCAGCAGCAGGCTTACCAGCTGGAGGGAAGAGAAAACAAAAAGTTAGTCTACATTTTAAAAGAGGCTCAACCTACACACAGCTACATTCTTTACATTAAAGTTAATTAGAAAGGTACAGGGTTTTTTTTCCAGTTCAAAGAGAAGCAGCACAACCCTAAACAAACCAATCCTCCACTTCATTGTAAAGATAACTTCAGTTCCAGATGTTTTAAGGCACACATATTCTTCAACACTGTTAATGTGGAGCTGTTACAACTTAATCTACCTACGTGTCAAGCCATGCTGCGTTATCTGTGACTGACTAGAGACACTAAACTGAAGTGTGGATTGTAACAGAATTGACAAATAAGCTAAAGTCATCGGCTTTAATTCACAGAATGGAAGATGAAAATTCCAGATGTTTTCTGAAACAGAGGCAGTGTATTTAAAGAAAATAGGATACACAGCTCCACAGCTTTGAACATGTACAAAAGTGCACTTTGCCAAAACTTACTGTAATCAGGAATACAGCTGTATTGATTCCTTAGAGAAGCTTCTACATAGTTGATGATATAACACAACAGTTAAAGTCACACAAAAATACTTTTTTAGATCTGTATCTCAAGGACTTCATGTAGTAAAGCAATAAAGGTGCCCTGTCTCCGCTACATATTTCTTCAAGAAAACAGCTCTATTATGAAGTTAATCCTATTTCAATACCCAAAACACTCTTATGCTGTTTCATTCCTTTTAAAGATGGTATTCAGGGAAAGCAGGCAGAATCTGTCCCAGTTAGTTTACTGGGATTTATTGTTTATATGGGCAGGAAGCTCCAGCCTTTCCTGTTTCCATGCCAAAAAAACACAGAACAAAAGAAAATTCCAACACGAAAAGCTGCAGAGACATTTGTAATGAGGTACAGCAGGAGGGAAGCAGCAGAAAAAGCCAATCCAGATGTCCAATACACAAAATGCCTAATCTCTTGTTTGAAACAGTTAGACCTATGTATAACATATCGCCCATTACATTCTCTGTTAAATAACACCAATTCAACGTGCAAGTTTTAACTTTCCAAACCCTTGACCTCACCAAAAAATACCCAGAAATTGTATCATTATTAAAAAAAAAAACCAAACAAACCCCAAAACAAAACAGTAGGTGCTTAGTCTAGTCCAACTACTTGGCTTTATTCAACAACAAATACAGAGCAAGCGCTTAGGTCTTGTTTGAATGGAAACTGGTAAGCAAGTGTATCTCACAATGTTTTACTGCTTATCCAGAGGGGTGAAAAAATAAAAAAGAGGAAATTTCCAACTTATCCATCATTTCAGTATACTTACCCTACAGCAGGGCACTTTTGTTGGTTTTAATACCAAATATGTCTGTGTATTTTTTCAACTTAAGTACCTTTTAGAAGGCTGACCTATGTAATGCTGCTTTTGAAACATGGAAGTCGAAGATAACATCAAGAGAGCTAGTAAAACAAATAGTGATGCTCATCAAGATCAAAACACAGTGGGTGTTTTTTTCGCACGTTCACACGAATACGCCTCAAAAGATGTTTTTACCAAATCCACAGGAGAAATTTAAGAGAGTCTGTAAGAAGAAAGGGAGAATATTTATCATACCTACACCTCTCTCTCACCATGTGAAGAGACAAAAGAACAACATAAAATTCAAAGGAGTTGCTCAATACCAGTAGAGTTTTAGGATTAAAAAGCCTTAATCACCATGTTTAGTTAAAACCAAAACACCGGGTCAAGATATCGTGAATCTAGTTACAGACAGGGGGAAGAAAAAAATAAAACAAAACAAAAGGCCTTGGCTCTGCCACAGACAGATTTTCTGAATGCATGCTGCACAAGGCTATAAACTTCCTGATGTTATGTTAAAAATTAGCCTTGCTAATCAGACAGTTAAGTGTAAGATCTACCCGTTCTCATCTATGCCAATTCACTTTATTTCATTGTCTCATACCACTGGGAAGATTCATTTTTCCACATAAGTGTCAGAAGTGAACAACAAAAGAAATCACATAACCCAATTTCCAATCACAAAGTGCTGGCTGATGTCCATCTTTGCATCAACTTCTAAGCACTGAACTCACACTGCCACTACATAACTCTTCAAAGTGTTATCTCATTTAAAAAAAAAAAAATCTCAAAGGCAAAGTCAAATTTCAATTTATTTCACAAAAAAAAGCAGAAGAAACTTTGCTCCTAGTGATTTTCACCAATACTTCTTTCTCCTGCACGAGCTATGACTGCAAATCTTTATTTTCACTAATCTGCCTCCAGGATACAAAAATGTGTGTTTGTTCAGCTCTTTGCTCATTTCATAAGATGTCTAAAACAATTAGATGAAATGAGCTTTATTCTTAAAGTATCAAAACCAAAAGAAGAGACCTAAACAAAATCTGTGCTTAAAACACCTATTGGATAAATGCAGTGCGTGTGTTGCAGTGTACCGGTTACTTCTGGCTGCTGTTACTCATCTCAGCTTCCATTATTCTGAGGATATGTACCTGCAATTAGTGTGTATGACACTAAAAGTTATTACCATGATCCCCTGGCCCAAAAAGCTTTTGTGGTAGAAAGAGCCACATACTGAATCTAGAACGGCTATGGTTTTCAAGTGGAAAAAAACCCTCTCTGGCTTTTAAACCCATTGTTGAACCCCAGATTTTCAGGAATTGGGTGACCGGCTTTGAAAAATAAAACAACATAAAATAGTTTAGTTTCTCTTTTGATCACATTCTAGTCTTAGAGTCATCAGCCTCATTTTCAACCTTTATCTCCACAATACCAAGGCTGTATTTTCTCTTCTTTCACATGACAAAGTTGTCCATTGCCTAATTCCTTAAAACATCTGGAAATTCAGTATGATCACAGGCCCATGTTACTGGGCTCTGGCTGGCAAGCTATGTGAAAACACTGTAACCAGTCAGATACATGATTTGGATCAAAATAACTATCGGCTACTCCAATTTCGGCCACTTACAATTGTGGAAAACTGACCTCATATTTCAAAATGAAGTGGAGACTGCAGGTTTACAAACCATTCCAGAAACAGATTTAGTATTAAGTTCCTGCCTCCTCTGCATGTTGACTGAAAGATGAAATGACGGTTATTCCTTCATTTTCAGGTTTGGATTAGACAATCTGAATGTTGAGCAATGAAACTATATATTTATATAGTTTTATAAGGCCATAGAATGAAAAACTAAAGCAAACGCATACTACTACAAGCAGGAGAATAATTTAAGCTGTTTTGGCAAGAGGTTTTACAAGTTTGTAAAACAATGCAAGGCTCACAGTATTAGCCACTGTTTAGCTGCTAGAAATGACTACTCAACAATGCTTATTCCAGTGTTTTGAAATAAAAGGATTTAGATGCAATATTTCTAAAAGTGAAGCTGCTAAGACTTTGTAGTAAAACGTACTTGAAACAAAATTACTTAGTGACCCTAACTACTTTTGAATGAGTATCATGTACATTGTAAATGTACAAGCTTTATTTACTTATTAAAAAGTCACATATTTCTGTTAAATAAAGGAAAGAGGACTCTCTACGGAGCTTCTGAATGCCACATTTTATTTTACTGAAACCATATTTCACAGCACCAAAACTCCCCCAAAGAAAACAGCGTCACTTACATAAAGCTAGCTTTGGTTACTAACACGTCAAATATCTGCTTGATAACTCTACCAGAAATACATGAAATCACAGTCCAGTTTTTAGTGATTAGGACTGATCCAGTTTCCCACAGTAGTCTCATTAGTAAGCTGAAAAGGCGTGGGTTGGAGAAATGGCCTGTTAGACTGAATGACAACAGGCTGGACTGCTGAGCTTAAAGGGTAGCAATCGATGGCTCAGCATCCAGCTGGTAGCGGGTAAGGAGCACCACAAAGGCTGATACTGGGACCAATGTTATACAGTATCTTCATCAACAACCCGGGTGATTAGACAGAATGAATCCTCAGAAAATTCATGGATGATACTAAACGAGGAAGAGGGATTGACTCTCCAAATAGAGATTCAACTCAGACGGACCTCGATAAACTTGAGGAATGAGCCAACAGGAACCTCACAAAGTGCAAAATTCTGCTCCAAAATTCTTCAGTGGAGCCTGGGAACAGACCAATTGAACAACAGCCTTACTGAGATAGACCTGGGGATCACACTGGTTGCCAAGTTGAATATGAGTCAAAAGTCTGCTCTCATTGCAAATAGGGAAAGCCAAGAGGAGTGCAATCAAAGGAAACTCAATGCTGGTGAGATTGCAGCTCAAATACTGTGTCCTATTTCAAGCCCCCCAAGGTCGAGAAGGAATTTGAGAACCTGGAAAGAGTCACCAAAATGGCCTGGAGCCTTGAGGATGACGTTTGAGAAGCAGGTGATGGAGCTGAGTTTGTTTAGTCTGACAAGGAGGCAGCCTAGGGATAATCTAATAGCAACTGAAGCTGAAGGCACATTACAAAAACAATGGAGGCAAACTCTTCTCATTATTGACCGACCACAAAACAAGAGGCAACAACCACAAGTAATGGCTTGGGAGGTTCAGACTGGACATTAGAAAACACATCTGCAAGGCGGTTTGGTGTCATACTCAGAGAGTTGATAATCTTTGTTCTCAGAGGTTTTCAAGACTCAGTAGACAAAGCCACAGCTGGCAAATGAGTGTTATTCATAATTCTGCTCTGAGCAGGAGCCTGGATAGATGAGCCCCAGAAGTCCCTTCGAACCAACACTCCCACATGCCACAGCCAGCTCTTCCACCATGGAAGTTTTGCCACTCTTCACATCAAAAATCAAAGTCTTAACAGGCAGATAAGGGACAGATTTAGCACTGACCAAGGACTCTCCTGTACCATCTAGCTCATTAAACAGAGACTACCACAAGTTCCTAAACTCCTTATCAACAAAACACCTTCTTTCAAGCAGTAAGAAGGTCTCTCAATAAAAGAGCAATGAATGATTCTTCAGAAGTACTTACAGAGCTTCAAAACCACAAGTACAAGTCTTGTTCTCAGAAGTGATTTAAAAGGTCCCATTCACTTAAGGCATGTTTACATAGAAAGTCAACAGGCATTAAGAGCAAAAGAATTTATTACAATCTCAAGCTGGAGCAACCTGTCTCACAGAAAGATGCTATAATCGTATACTGTCCACAAACCAGAAAAACAACACAGAGCCATGGGAAGTGTGTGAGGGTGACAGCTAGTATTTTAAATTTAATATCCTCATTTACTATATACTATCTTCTCCATCAACGCAAACTCTAGCAACTTTATTTAAAAAGCAAACACGCAAACATGGGCTTAGCATAGTCCAATATATAAACTCATCAATTTGAAATTAAGTAAATGCTTTACCAGAACAAACCTATAGGTAGCAAAAATCCTAAGTGGAGATCAGTAGTTTTCACTATGAGAGCGAGTACTTCTTCTATGGAGTCAAAAAAAAAAAAAAAAAAAAATTTACGAAAATCAAGCACCTTGCCAATAGACAGAGTTACTCCAATGTCAGCATCTCTATAGGAAAGATTTTAGGGACTGTAAGTTCAAGATCAGTGGAATGGATCAGACTCCACTTTAAGTGACTTCCATATATTTGCCATACGTATTTTTTCAAAAATAACAATTTCTAGACAAAGAAGAATTTCTTTGTCACAGAGGTAAAGTCATCACAAGTTTGATCGTTCTGTTCTCCAGTTAACTTCTTATTAACATGATTAAAGCATTAGCTTTTACTGTACTTGTCGGGGTTTTCTTTCCCCTTACTGCTGCATAAATTACTACTTCCACAAAAAAACCCAAACTTCTCCTAATTCACTCTATTCTTTAAATCCAAGTTCTCCTGTGCACATAGCTGCTCATTTTGCTCACTCCTGTACTGAAAAAAAATGTATTTCTCTTTACACTTACCCCTTGTATACTTATCCACAAGCTTATAGTCTACATTACAAAACGAAAACAAGATAGGACAAATGATTTCTCTAGACAACGCCACTGAGAAACAATTCAAATGCCAAAACCAGTTCCTCCTTCCTTCAACAGCAAGCCACAAGCAAATCTACTTTTTTGACTAACTAGCAACTTTTCAGCATTTCAACTAGCTTGGAGTGCTCGCTAGGAAGGAAGTCATATGCACAAGTTAGTGTTCTCACTGTTTTCTTGTAGCCTTAGCCCAAAAAGGAGTTAGTAAAAACTGCATTTCAGAACGTAAATTTCAAGAAATACAGCCTCACCATTCCCCAGGTAAAGAGATTACATAGCATTTACAGTGGTATCAGTAAAGGAAATATTTACAGAATAGCTGTCAGGCTGGATATGGAACAGGAACTAAAACCAGAGAGATTACACACATGATGAAACACATCCTCCCTAACCTCTCTCTCCACATATAAGTTCATATTCCACTTCTTTTAAGGGGGTTTTAAAGTTTAAACCTCAAATGGTATATATTTTGAAGGGGAGATTTCCACCACCCTCCCCTTCAACTTGGCCAACCATTTCTGCACAGCCATAGAGAATCTAGAAGACAATTCTTCTGGTCCCCTGCACTTCATCTAAAAACACATTAAAACAACAGGCAGTATATAGTGGTGCATCTTTAGCAAGCTAAGACTAAGCTAAATTGATTTCCATCACAGCTGTAAGCTAGCCAAACTGTAAGCAACTTTATCTCCTTACAGTACTTCTTCAGCTTTACTGAGAGCACAGTAAAAGCTGAGCAGTAAGGAAAGCTCTGGTACCTCCCAAGGATTTCTAACAGAAAGCAAAAACTTATTTAAATGAGGAGTGATCAGTAGTCTGGTTACTGAACAGCCTTGAGACACATGATGTGGAACAAGTAATTTATGTGAAAGGCAGCATTCCTGTCTCTTATCACAAAAGCCAGTTCTTTCCGTTTGAAGGCCTAGTTCAGAGTTCTTCATGTTATTGGCCAATAATTAGGATCAAATTGCTTTTGACCATGTAACAAGCTTCTTTCATGTTAAAATGGCAGTGTTTAACCCGTTTTATACTCCCTGGTCTTTGGAAATGCAAGCTTTCTGCTGTGTAGCAGGAACAACTATCTTCTGAAACGTTTACTTTTCCTTGCTTGTTTGTTCATTGTTTTTTAAGAAGTTGTGAAACATTTTTGGTAAGCTCAGTGATCCCACAGATCCTTCTTCCACACATACATCTCCCTCAACACGAAAACAACAGTAGAAAGAACACAACCAATAACTTAAGCTACAAGGCTACTACAGGGCATTCAAAGGGCTTCTCAATAATTGTGCTGGTTTTAAAGTGTCCAGCTGCACTGCTAGGATGGCTGAAGACATCAGTGGTACCAAAACATACCATGCTCCATATAGCCTCCTCCTTCTGTGCCCTGTTGTTCTCCAGTTCTTTCACTAAAGACAGTCTGCCTTTCCAGCTTCAAATGCAACTATGCACTCTGCACAAGGCAAGTGAAAAAACAAAACCCACTCTTACCTGGTCTACAGAGCCAGCACATGTCTCAATTCTGACCTGCTACCACAAACCACCATCACTTTGGCTATAAACTGACACACAGTATAGCTGAAGGCATTCCCAAGCACCGACGAAAAATCTTAAAATATGTATCTATATTTTTGCTGTAGTCACTCTTCTGTGTTCTCAAGTGTGAGCATAGAAACCTTCCCAAAAAGCCAATGAAAACAAAAAAACCCCAGGACTAAATTGACATGACCAACATTAACCTTCCCTGCCACATACCTGGGAGCTTCTGTACCACTGTTTTATTAACACATCAAGACTAGATAGCACAGCTTATACTGCCGCCTTCCAAGTGTCCTTGAGAATGACAGAAATGGCTCCAAGGCAACCTGTCCCATCTGCTGAGCATCCAGTTAGGATGATGAGCTAGACCAGCCCAGCACAGGCTGGTGCTGGGGCAAACTCTTAATGCTGACACCCCTAAATGCTGACTGGAGACCATCAGACACAGCAAATAGCAGGCTATTTACTGGTCGCTTCTGAACAAACAAAACTTATACAAACCAAATGGAATTGAATGCAGAGATCACAGGTTCATTTACCACTGTGAAAGAAATTGCCACATGAGGCAAGATCTGTGTTTCTCTAATTCCTGTTCGCTAGTACCTGGCTCCGCATAGCCACTACAATGGTCAGGAATTACCAGAAAACACAGAAAACAGTCACATTCCCTTTCCCTAGGAAAATCCAGATGTTCACCCTGCCTCTAACACCAGGTTTCCCCTATGCAGGGAGAAGGGAGATGGAGCTAGCAGATCTGCATGGAAGATGCAACATGCTCACCCCTCTGCGTCAGGAATGCTGCAGCTAAGACAAACACTATTAAAAACCCTACCATGCCAAACACATGCTGTCCAAATCTGAGAACTTCTGTCCTCATCTTTGTATACTTCCATAATACAGGAAAAGCAATTTTGATAAAGAGGGCAGAAACGCACTAATTACACTTTCAATAAATACTGCACCCAGAGAACAACAGGCAGCAACAGGAAAAAAAAAAACCTTTCAAATACAATGCTTTGGAAAGTGATGCAAAAAACAGGACACTTAATAGGCAGTCTAGAAAACAAGTTCAGAGAGCAAAGTATTATAAAAAGTAAATTATTTTGATAAAAGTACTTTCTAGCATTAAGAGGAAACATGGATGCTCTTTTGGAATGAACTCTGTGCTACAAAAAAATACACACTTTTAATGGTAAAGGTACCATATGTTTCACTTTAAATCAAATGGCTACTCTAGGTGTAAGAAAAACTGAAAGCCTGCTTATCAAAACAAAGGCAAGATGTTTACATACTGACAACAAACAGTTCATGTTTGCTGCTGAAGCAATAATTAAGTAGCTGCTCGGGTGACAAAACCAGCACACACCATCCAAATGAACTGACTGTCAGTATTTTTTTTTTTTTTAATTATTTTAAATATTTAATCTTGTGTACCAGCTACCACTTCAATCTTTCATCACTAGCTAGGACTTAGGAATTTCCCTTTCCTTTCTGAGAATCTGATTTGAAATAAGATATCAACTGTTCACACTTCAACACAATTACTCAAGACTTCCTTGGAAGGAACACTGTCTACCTAAGGAAGTCCTTGTCTGGTTAAAGTGAGCAAATATTAGTGGAGCCAGCATCTAGGGTTCTCATACCTGGAAGATTAGAAGTCTTGAGTTACATACACATCCTTGAATTTGGCTGAACTCTGTGGACAGGCATTTTAAACGGTTTGTATGGGTTTGCCATTCAATGGGAAATGTAAATATGATAGAATAAATAAAGACAAAATTGGTCAGATACCAAAAAACTGGTATTTTAAAGGTCCTTGTATGCAGACAGTTCTTCCATGTAAGACACTATTCCAGCAATACAGGTCATTATATACACATTGAGTGAACAAATAGTCTCATTTTTCTCTACTCCTCCAATACCCATAAGGAACCATACTGAAGTCAGCAATACTCAGCATAGATGCCAGAATTACTCATATAAAGTAAACTTAAAAATAGAATCAGGGCCTAAGGACATTAACTTAGTCCAGAGAAGAACCAAAAGTCATCAGAAAAGTACCATCTGAAAAGAATGTTAAGTGAGCAATTAGGTTAGTGGGTTTCTGGTTTCTTGCCTTAAACCAGTAACTGATTTATTACTGCCAGGACATATATTTTTCTTGGTGCACCACTGTAAAAAGTAAAACAAGACAGCATTAAAAAAAAAATCCTATTCTAGGAGCGTTTTAAAGAAAAGCAGAATATAAACTGTAACCCCCAATATACAGTTCTGAGAGTTAATTCATTCCAAGCATGTGATAGACACATCAATGCTAGCTAGAAAAACATTCAAGAAGTGTTACCTGTTTGACCTTATATCCCTTCTTACCCCGACTACTCCCTTCCCATCCATTATTACTGTGAATTAACATTGTTTAAAAAGATGATGATGATGAAGTTCTTGCTCTAGTTGTCTTCTGTATTTTTTTCCAGCTGGGAAAAAATAAGCCCATCATTCATTGTGCTGTTGCAGCCCAAGTCTTATATTGTCAGGTTTTTTTCTAACCAAGGAACAGAGAAGCCCACACGTTTTGCTAGATCAACTCCACCAGGCCAACTGAACACCTTAAATGTTATTTCTGCAACTCAGAATTTAAAAGCATTAGTCTTGTAACTTGCCTATAATTAATAAGCAACACAAGCAATAACAATCGGATATTCCAGTTACTATAATTCAAAGAAGTCATGTTTTTGCTGAAGGGAAGGATTATGTTCTCCATAGGTCAGACGAAAGGAGACCAAGTGACACACACAAAGTAAATTCTACTCAAGGAGACATCAGAGCAAGATTAAGGTCATAGGTGCATTGTACAGGTATCACAAACAGAACTACAGAGATCCCAAAGATCAACCCACCCTTGCTGAGGCCAAATACGCCCAAAGGACCTACCAGACCCCTTACACCTGGTTAATATATGGCTGTAGGAATAAGTGATGGTGTCTTCAGAAAAAACACCTGCTGTCCACATGACATCAAAATGAGATTTGTGCATGTATTATGTTAGAAAGATCCAGATTTCTCTCACTCTTCTGTCACTCAAGAAATAATAATAATAATAAATAATAATAACAACAGCAACAACAACAGTAACAAAAAGAAGTCTTGCATTAACCTCTGGTTTACTGAAAAGAGAAATCGGGATGGGACAATTCATCTATAACCCATCTGTTGGGATGGGGCAATCCCGCGAAAAGTTGACCAAGATGATCTTTTGAGGTCACTTCCAACCTGGTCTATTCTATGATTCTAACTTACCTTCATCATGACAGTCTACATACACTAAACTTACCTTCAACCGCAGATGCCAAACGAGGCAATGCCTACCTGCTCCCCTCTGTTCTGGCTGGGGGTAGCATGCGCAACCCACAGCATCACAGGGATCCTCGGTGATTTTCACAGCAGATAGGCTGGGCTCCCCAAACATGCTCCAGGGGCTTTTTTGGGGACATACTCAACTCTGCAAGCTCCTCCAATGAAGCATGCGCAATAGAACAGCCTCTCCTATATTAAGGTTTTTGTCCCGCTCTTTTCTGAGGGAACGAGGGTCACCTCATACACCAAAGAATATAACAAACAACTCTGGCTTCAGCACAGGCACTTTTACATCCATTCCTGCTCCATCCTGGTGATTACCATCAAGTCCAGTAGCCGCCAGCTACGAGAACCACTTGTTCTGATGAACAGCATTAGACCTGTTTGATCTCCTGTCTCGCCTTCAGTTCAGATCAGGCAGTGCTTTCAGAAAAGCACTGATACAACTGCCCGCAAGCACTGGATGACCCCAGTTTCGGTCTGCCGAAAGTCATCCCCAAGCACGCTTGTTAACATGAAACATTAGAGGACATACTACCTCTCCAGAAGTGCTGTGAGAGGAAGCCATTACACATAGTCCTGTTTCTTGCTATTTCTGTGTCATTTTAAAATAGATAATGAGGGAAAAAACCCACAGCTATACCACAACTGGAGATTTTATTGTTCTCTGTTGGAAACAGCTCCTCCAACTTGCCCGAACAAAAGCAGGCACCTGCCTGGAGCTCCCCAGCAATTCAGTTATTTCAGTTTAGCATGCTACTTTTTTTCCCCCCTCGTGCATGTTCCCACTGCCCCGAAGCAGCCAGACTTTGTAACTCGCTGGTTCATCCCAGAGGAGAGCAGGGAAGCCTGCCCACCAAGGGGCTGGGGGCCTCTCCAGTGCACCCCCCTGCCTCTCCAATGTGCTTTGGTCTGTAAGGGTCTTCTTGTAGGGCCCAAAACACAGACATGGCACTTGACACTCACCGAACTGCACTTATGTCGGTGCCGGTCCCTGGCTGAGGAATAATAGAATAAACCCTTACTCGTTCACGCCTGGGTTGGCACAGCGACCTTTCCAGACAGGGAAAAAGGGCACCGGCGAGCCGGGCCTACCCTCGCCACGGGGCCGCCCCCTCCCCAGACCAGCCCGGGGGGACGCAGGAGATGAGACATCCCCCCCCCCCGGACAGGCAGCGCTCGCCGTGCCGCCCGCTCCCGGACCGCCCTGGATTTTGATCCCGGAGAGCCACGTCCCTGCGGTGACAAAGCCCGGCCTGACCGGTGCCACACACACCCCCAGCCGGAGGCCGCGACCGAGCGGCGGCCCCGTCTCGGAGCCTCCCCCGGCCCCAACCCACCACAAGGAGGCCGCCTCAGGCCGGAGTGAGCCCCGCCACCTCCCCTCCCCACCCGGCGGCGGAACCCGCGGGGCGAGGAACACCCCGCCCGGCAGGCAGCGCCCCCCCCCACACCACAC
>NW_008795527.1:5633152-5659620 GCF_000699145.1 Aptenodytes forsteri
CCTGGCTGTGTGCTCTGCCTGCGAGATGGAGTGGGGAGAGGGGAACTTGCTGGGGCCTTACCTGAGGGTGGCTGAAGGAGGCCTGGCATCTCCTCGGCCATTTTGTTGTTTAGGGAACGAGAGGTTCCTCCCTTCCCCTTCCATGGTGGTACATATCTATAATTGATGACCTAGTCTCCTGTGTAATCAAAAGGAAGCATCCAGGGATTTACTTTTCCAGAGCATTGAAGTATTTAGAGTACTGTTACAGTTCTACCAGCTATTAATCTATTTTGATTTCTTTTTTAAAATTTTATTTAAAATTTGTATTAAGTCATGTTTCCACTGCGCCTCTTCTTACGTATTTACATCTGTATATTTCCTTAGTTTGAGGGTTAAATATTTTTGCTTACAAGTAGTCGGACCAAATTCTCCACCTCTATCAATAATTTCCTACTAGCCAGTACCAAGTTTTTGTTACTGTTTTTAATTGGCTGGAATGGTGTCCCAGTTCACTAGTACCCTTCAAAATCCCATCTCCGCAGTCACTGCGGCCTGGACTCTGTATGATGCTTTATAATACAACAAATCTAATAACTGCCGGCTACTTCAGTGTGTACATGTGTTGCAGGATTAGTGTCCAAGACATCTTCTTATCTTTTTGCTGGGCTTCACAAAGAGACAAGGAGACGTGTTCCTCCCTTGGGATGTCTGTAAGGGTACGTAGTGTGGTAGTTTTACTTCATCAGGGTTTGGTGCCAGAGAAGAAGTTGTGATGGTCAGTTCCTAGTAAGCAGAGGAAGCTGCATCTACTTTCTGATGAATTCACAACAATTCTTAATAGGAACTTGTCATCAAAATAATTTAAGAAGGAAATTCCAAAAGCATTTTGGTTTATGTAATTTGGCTGGCCTTCGTCTGCTAAGGGAAGCCGCAGCAGGCTAATAATCCTTGCCAACAGTGAGACAGAAAGAGGCTGAACAGCAGCAGGCTTTGTCTTTCCTGGTCTGTCACTCAGATCTTTTTTCTTTTTTTTTTTTTAACATCTTTTTTCCATGCTCTTTGATATTTTGCCAGACTCCTGCAATTAAATATAATATACATATTTTTCTCACGCAATAACAAAGACTCGTCGCTTTTTTACCGATGTATATCTACCTCTCAGCTGCTAGCCAGGCAACAAATTAAAATTCTCCAATATTTGTGACCATAAATTAAATCTGAATGCTCAACAGCTGCTGAAGCTTTCTGTTTGTTTCTAAACTTGACAGACACAGACTATCCCTGCTGCTGGAGTCAAGTGACAGGATAAGTGAAAAATCTGTTGTGTTTTTTTTCCCCTTGCTAATTGAACTGACGATGTTGTGGCTAATTTGGCCTATTGGGAATGTAGATTTACTGACTGGAGCTACTGGCTTTACTGGGTCAGGCCTTTTGGGTCTGATCTTTTGGGCCCAAGTCTGGAAGAGTGGAAGCCCAGTATAAAGTCACTTGCTTCAGTACAATTTTACCAGCTGCTTTTAATTTTGTTGTGAAGACTGGTTTCAGGAATTGTTTGAAGCCCTCTCGATAGGAAGGAGTATCTTGAATGTATACCCTTTCCTGAACACAAGAAGTCATCAGCATATCAAATGTTTTTTGTTGGATTTTATTGCAAATGCTCACGTATAAAGTTACTGTACCATTGTTGCTTTGGTTATAGTGCTGAATTATTCAATATTATGATCCACTGCCCTTCTTAGAAGATCTCTTTCACTGTTAATCATTAAAAGGTGTACCTCCACTTTCTTAATTAAAGCTGGTGGTTCTTGTTAAGGGACCCAGCTCCTACAGTCCTTTGTGGGTGAGAAGTACCTACTACAGGTTTACTTCTTCAGATAGGCATCTAGCCATGACTAATGCGACTTGGTTTGTACCCACCTCTGACCATAAACTCTGGAGCACAGTTCAGCTGGTATAAGTAATCAGAGGCTTCACTTAAGTAAATAGAGCTATGAAAAATGAATGTAGCCGGGGTCTAGTTCTTTTTTTTTTTCCCCCCCTCCAGTTCTGTTCACAAGTTATAGTACAAACTTGGAATAATATGGTTTCGATTCAGAATAATGCTTTTGCTGTTACAGCATTCGGCTGTGCTGACTGCTGTAATTTCTGGTAGTGGTCAGGAGTACGTCTGTGGCTCCTATTCCCCATCAGGCTGCAGAACTTCACTTGTATTCTGGCTAGAACTAAATTGGCTTAATTCTTTTAAATGGATAATTACAAATTGTTGGTTATAAAAAGGCTCTCTTGCAGTTGGAGGGAAATCTTTCCTTCTCTGTAGGGAAAGCATAGATAGTGTTTATTTGATTTTTTTTTTTTTTTTAAAGATTATTGAAATAGCTGGTCCGAGTGAGGATCCTAAGTATTTGCCTCCTCACCCTTTGTCTCTGTAGGGGACAAATTCTGCACGCCCATCTGTTACATGAATCCAGAGCTGCCAGACATATCCAAAAGCAGAATATGCCTTTTCCTTTTCTTCCCTCACTTTTTTCTGAGGCTTATTCTTCGCTTCCTTGCACAGTCTTTGTTCTCTTGCCCTTCTTTGGTGTCTTTCAATGGCACTGCTGGCAACAGGAGGAGCTATGAACAGCGTGAATTAGTCGTTCTTTCATGGGAAACTGCGATGGGGGGAGAGTACGCTGGGCATTTGTAATGCTGCTGACGTGCATTTACAGACAGTACAAAAGTACACTAGGAAACGTGCCTGCAAGGAGAGAGAGGAGTGAAAACACAGAGTTACTGCAGCTCGATGCCGGCACGCTTCTTACTAGTCAGAAGAGCTTCAAATGGAGCCGTTTGGGTAGTTTACTCTTCATTTCCCTGTAAAGCTCACATCAGCTGGGGTTGTTTCCAGGATGTTTTCTGCATGGGGCCTTCTGCTGAAACACTCTGAATGCAAACTCAGCTTATAGGCAAATCTCTTCTCTTTCTGTAGGCTGCGATCCCACATTATTGCTCTGCTGGTTTATGTTATTTACTATGTGCCTCAACTCTAAAGGTCTGTGTCACTTCTGAGGCACAAATTTGAATCGTGAAGGCTCAAGTAGATACAAAGTTCTCTTAAAGTAAATACTATTGTCTTAAAATTAAGACAGTGTGATCTTTTTTCTTACTCTTTACTATTATGGAGTGTCTAAAACATTGCAAGTGAGACATTGTTTGCAGAAATTGATTTTTATCACTTTATTTTTCCCAGGTTTACAATGAGCTGTTGACAGCACTTTAAGTAGTTCATTTCACTCTTTGTCTTGTAAAGTCATTTTTCTTCCCCTGTTGTTTGTATAAAGTCTCTCATGCACATCAAAATTGGGCAGGGGAAAAACAGGGTTAAAAAAAGCTAGGTGTTTCCAGGAGTAGGAATGTCACATGCAATCTCTGTACTTTTAATTATTAAAGTTAGAGTTTAATTTGACTTTCTCTTCTTAAATGTATAAGCAAAATACTTGTGATTGATAATAGGAAAAATAAACATAGTAAGTCTTAACTGTATGAACTCCATTGCAAGACAATCAGGCGTGTTAAAACCAGTGCTAATTCCATTAGGATTTTAAAGAAACTTGGAACGCATCTTGCACAATTTTCTTCTCTGGCTACATTTGTCTTGGTATTTCTGTTTGTTTTGTTGTTGTTTTTTTAAAGTCTAGCATCAGTCTTTTTGTTTCCTTAAAGACACTATAGGAAAACTGCAAATGACAGTGTTAAAATCAGTAATTTTGTACTTGTTGCTATCATGGTGCAGCATCTAGGGAATTTCTCATTTTCCTTTTATGTATGGAAAAACGTCCCATAGGATTGTTTTTAAAGCTTACTGCATCAGCCCTAAAAAAAAAAGCCAAGCATCTGCTGTCTGTCTAAATTGTTTTCAAAGTATTTCTTGTATACAGTTGACATTTTTAAATGTTAGTGTTGAGGTGCATAGTGAATATGCACAAAGGGACACGGTTTCAGCTGGCTTAACTTGGAGTAAATAAAGGGCTTATCCTACCTTGGCAGTTGACCATTAAAGCATGTTCCTGTGCTTGGACCAGTAAGCGTGTCTGAAGTTTGATGGTGGCTGTAGGATCTGTATTAGGGTCAACAAAGTCTGTGAAGTAAAATGCTGTTTATGATCAACTGTGTTTCTCCATGGAAAGTAGAGGTTCCAATGTCCAGTCATTTCTCGTGTCACTGAAAAAGGAAATCTGAGTCATCTTGGTCACCTGAACCGCCTCAGTTACTCAGGCATGTCAGTTAGTCACCTTAGTTATCAGTAACACAGCAGGTAGAATATATGGAGTCAATAAAACATACACTTAAAACGTTATCTGCAGTAACAATCGAGATTTTTTAAGAGCTAAATTCGGTGCAAATGTCCTGTGGACATACCCCAGTTATTCACTGAATTGTCTAGTAATTAATTCTCTGTGCCACAGTGTTTGCATGCAGTCATGAATTTCTCTCCACTTCCTGGAACAAAACCAGTTCCCTGGCAGTGCTATTGCGCTCGTGCCATTCCACCCCCAACCTTAAAGAAGCCCTTTCTGGCACCAGGCAGTGAGGGGTAGCAGAGGTAGGCGTAGCTGTTGCATGGATCTTCGCTGTCTTACGGGTAGACACACAAGGTGTTGTGGTGGTGTTTCATGCTGATGATCATTACAAGCTAGACACAAGGGAGAGACGATTCTGGCATACAGAATAAACTTGCCTGTGTTGTTTGGATCGGAGGTTCTTCTCTGCAGAGAAGAAAAAACACACAAAACTGGCATTTTTATTTATTTATTTTTAGTGAAGTGGAGCATTGTAGATTGAGAAAGGGAAACTAGGACAGGAAAATAGGCCATTTAAGTACAGTGGCTAGAGCAACCCACAACTAGGTCAGAAATTAGCTCCTCCAAAAGCACAAAGACATAGCAAATGTTCAGTTTAATAAATCTGACAAGTGGTTACAAATGACTACTGAAGAAATAACAGTTCGTTCATCTTTGCTCTTGGAAAGACAGATGCTGAATGTATTCTTTCAGAAACTTTGTGACCAAAATCAAAATGGCATAAAGTTCTTGGATTAAGCCTGCAAAGTTAAATTGCTGTTAGAAAACTACCTAGGAGAGAGACTTTTTTCAAGCAAAAGCAGCTACAGGCAAGCATGCAGCCATTGTTCTGGATGGAGCGGCTGGATGTCCAGCCTCTCTTTCTAAGCTATTCTTTATAATTCCCACCGGATCTACCATGCAGTGGGTGAAAATAACATTGGAGTGTAACAATGGCATGTCTACTTGTTAATTCAGTTGATGCCCATGTCTTTTGAATTGTCCCATGAATAGCGCTTGCCAGACAAAAGATAGACTTGGTGAAGTTTGTCCCTCTAACATTTACAGACAGGTGAGGGGGAAAAAAAAAACAACAAAGAACTAAAACAGCACCAGAACACAGACTTTAAAGGGAAAGTGTATTTCGGAAGTCAGCCTTCTAAAAATATAAAATGAGTATTTGCCTCTTTTACTAGGTTCAGAAGCTAGTTCTTGGGATTTTCTGAAGATCTTATCTTAATTGTAAGAATTGCCTTTCGGCACATTTGAAATCCATTTTGAATTAAGCTGATAAAGGATTAGGATAAGGAGAGTTTGTTGCATCTAACTTATTAAAGAAACAACTGGAGGCTGAAAATAGCAGTATAATGGTATTTTGAATAGTAGCACATGAAAGGCTTGACCCAAAGCCCGATCCTTCTGTTCAAGACCAGGATTCAAGGGTGTCCTGGAGTTGGGCTGGTTTTAGTTAAGACTGGAAGAGAAAAAAGCAGAATTCTAGATCCAGGCAGCGAAGTGGTCTAATGCCCCCTGCAGCCAAATCCAAACTTACTTGTGCTGTTACGTATAAGACATTTGTGTGTCTCTCTGGAGAGGTGGATAACTGCTGGGAAGGTAGCCTCTTGGAGACAGTGTTTATCATGCTCTGTTCTCATGGGAAGTATATCAGTGCACTGTGCTGGCACCTGATCCACTGTCACATCTGTTCTTCAGGTCTGAAATAAACCCAGCAAACTTCAACAGTAAATATAAGTTAAGACAATAACTCTGTGATTAACAGGACATGTTAATGCCTGTGGACTAACAGTGGGGTGTAAGCAGTGGGAGAGTAAATAGTTTTCAGATTAATTGCAGTTTTTATTGGTCTTATGTTATGTCTGCTGCAGGTTCTCATTACCATCGCAGCCCAAAGGTTTCCTCTTTATCAGGTGAAGGTGGAAACCATCACCACTTGGTTTTGGTTTGAAGGGGAAATGGATACCATCCACTGAATGCCCTCCCAGGTGATTCGCTGGGAGAGTTCCAAGAAATCCTGAAGTAATCAAGCATCATATGCTAAGAAGCAGAAATCCGAAGTGTTTATAAGTACATAGAAGAACAGTAGAGGACGGTCTGAGCAAGACCTTGTACTGTGGGAGCGGAAGGGTGGGGAGAAAAGCTGTGCATCACTAAGGAAGTTCGAGCACCAAGGTCCTGATGTAAGCTGCTTAGCTAAGTGCTTGTCACCAGGTCTGTCTGTTGACTGTGCCGCTGTTCATCCTGTATATTGTGAGCTGTATGACAAGTTGTGCTGTGCCTGTCACAGAACCATGGAGAACACAGGTTGGAAGGGACCAACCTTCTGCTCAAAGTAGGGCTAACTCCTGAGCCAGAGCAGTTTGCTCAGGGAGACGTTCAGTAAAGTTTTGAACATCTCTGAGGGTGGAAGGCCAAAACCTGTTGGGACAAGTTGTTACAGTGCTTGAGTACTCTCACTGTGAAAACTTTTCCGTTGTCAGAATTAACCTTGTTGCAACCTGTGGCCATTGCCTTGTTCTTTTGCTGTGTCCCTCTGAGAAGAGTTTGGCTCTGTCTTCGCTCTAACTCCTTTTAGAAAGTGGAAGACTGCAGTCAGATCTGCCCCAGCCTTCTTTTATCTAGGTTAAATAAACACAGTTCCATCATCATTCCTATGTCATTCGTCCAGGAGCCAGAGCAGTCCTTTTTTCCCTGCGATGTCATGAGCTGGTATTTTCCCTTGACTTCCTGCTAAAGTGGGATAGATCACTTGTGAGAGAGTAGAGACGTTTGGTCCAAACCAGCAATCCCCAGGTGAAAGAAATTCACAGGAAGAAGAGAAAGACAGAATGCCCAGTTTTGGTGTATCTGTTGTTTCTTTCTGTGGTTTCTGTAAAGCACAGTCAGTATGCTCACCCTGCTCCATCGGCATGGCCTATCTGTAATAAAGAAGTTAGCTGCTGTGGTCCTGTGATGATGTGAGAATCTTTCAGAAATGGACAACTTAGTTGTGAGCAAAACCTTGAAAACATGAGCAGTTAATGGCTCAAAATTCAGAAGGTAAATTTGAAGAACCTAATTTCTTTCCTAATATCAAATCTTAAACCAGCGTCATAACTAATTTAGACACCCGACATACATTTTGAAGCAGTTGGTTCAGTAATAATGCTATGTGCCCCTAACAATTACTCTTTCTTTAAA
The DNA here is from genome assembly GCF_000699145.1 of Aptenodytes forsteri. NCBI lineage: Eukaryota > Metazoa > Chordata > Aves > Sphenisciformes > Spheniscidae > Aptenodytes > Aptenodytes forsteri. The sequence continues at coordinate 5,640,655 of NW_008795527.1, forward strand.
ATATCTCATTATTAGAACAGCCTAGCATCTTTTCTTGCAAAGACTTACAGCCATGAGCTGCTAGTAATGTGAATGCAGTACTTTTGAGCATGCAGGAGGAGCATATAGAAAAAGCTATGACTCTTTAGTTAGGAAAACAACCTGCCGTTGCCAGCCAGTTCTGCTGCATCACCACCGTCGTCTGTGTGCAAGCTGGGGACAAGCTGGGAAGCAGTTTCATCATTTGGACTTTTCCCTTGAAAGCACTGAAAGAGTATCAGGCCCTCGCGTAAAATTGTAGAGCAACATGAGTGCTCAGGAATATGTTCATCTATGAGCACAGCTCTTTATTTTCCAGTAGTCTTCTTCCAAGCAGATGACACTAACGGTGGAATAGGTACCTAGTAACTATGAAATAGAAGAAACAAACCTTGTTTGTTACTTGGAGTGTCAGGTGATATCCAGAGTTTGACAGCGAAACCCTAAAGTCTCATGCTTATTCTGAATTTACTGCTTTGCTCTTGAGCTGTACGTCCAGCTCCAGTACAGTAGCAGACATATCACTGTGAGAATCAGCCTGTTTGTCTTGGTGTGGTGTGCATTTCTGCCTTTATGCAAGCTAAGCAATATATAGGCTTACACATTTAAACTTAGCTTCATATTTTATCCTACAGGTTAGCTACTTATCAAGTCTACTGTCAGTGCTTTCTGCTGTCAGTGCCCAAACATCTGCATTAGGGACATTACAGAAGCTGACAGTCAAATACTGATATCTGCAATAAGTAATTATTCCCTTAAGCACACAGGAATTTTCTGTCAGTTGAATTTGCTTGGTACAATTTCCCTAGAAGAAGATAAAGGTGATAGGGCATGGCTTATCTTTCACCAAAGTTTCTTCTCAGAGTTCCAAAGACTTGCCTCTTTCTGTTGTCAGGCTCACCAGCCTGCATTCCCAGTTTAGGGTTCGCCCTTTTGAAGCTGTGGTTTTTCATGTTTCTAGTTGGTGCTGGTCGAGACAGCCATCAGTCAAAAATGGTTTGATATGAATCGGCTAGGTATTAACTTTGGTTTGTTCATTTTTTCTATGCAGTTGCTTTTTTCTATACAGTTTACATAGTTAAAGAGTTCTGCCAGTGTGCTAATACAGTTTCCATTTAATTATGTACTTTCACATGGGTCAAGAACCCTTGTGTAAGAGAGTAAGAGAAGCAAACAGTAAGGGATAAAGGAAGGACACAGTGGGTTTTATGCTGTTCTGTTGTTTTTTTTTTTTAAAGAAAATGAATGAGTGAAGAATCCCAAAATGAGAGAAAATTTGCAGTGACTGTGCTTTACAGAAAGTACACTGAATTCCATGCAAATGTAAAGGTAAATCTAAATGTAATTCTGCAGAGAATTTTAAGTGATGGTGATTTTCAAGTTAAAAATAATTAGTTAACTTCGCAGTATGAGCTGGAAAGTGTTTTTGACACCATCTTGTGTTTTATTTCCACCTTCTATGTATGAGTGAGAGATTTCAGCTCTGGAAGCTGCCAGCCTGTCACCACAGGGGCGGCTTTTCTTCTAGAAGTGTATTGAAACTTGATGGCACAGTTTCCCTGGAGCAGCCCAAGTCGTGGCAGCTCGCAGTATACTTGCTGCTGCTTGCCTTGTTGATGCCACTGAGAGAGACACAACAGCTGACAAAGCAATAACTGGGATGCTGCTGAAAAAGAAGGCTGCTTCAGCAGTAGCAAACCATTTTAAATATCTAAGTCTCTGCTGTCAGAATTCATGCAGTAATTCCAGGTATCTTGATGTCTGTCATGACACTCATGAGTGTGTGTCATCTGCACCTCTGAGCCAAGGGACGGGAAGGTCGCAGGTCTGATGGAACAAAGCAGAAGATCCCTCAAAAGTACAGGGTTTACTCCAAACACTGGGTAAATCAGTAACTACAGAAGCTGCTAGGACAGTTCTTCTTTTAAATTGTATGCTCTATTTTATTTGACATTCCTGTGTCAAAGGCATGTGCGCTGCACTAACCAAATGATGTAGGCACCTTTGCATTTGGGAAATAGAACACATTTATTTGATATTTTTGGTCAATAGTTGTTTTTTTTCACAGTGCTTTATCAGAGCTATTTAGTGTTATTTTACTGAGCTGGGTGATTTCTGTTTTTCCTTGAGTTTTTTTTGTTTGTTTGCCTCTGAAGAAGGATATATTTCTGCACATTACTGGCTAGCACAGCAGTGAAAGATGGCTGGTGAGAGGTGGGTCAGTACTGTAATTATAGGTTCAATACCTTCTCCAAAACTGGAAGGAGTTTCTGCTTCCGATGCCTGCCTCCTGGGGGAATATCTGGGTTTCCAACATTTCCATTTTTATGGGGTGGAGGAAGAACCCTTGGGAATTCCAGAATATCTCTGGGTTCCTGATATTTTAAGTGCCTTCTTGTGAGAACAGCTAGCATGAATTTCATCATGGAAACAAATTTCCAGTCTAAATGTCATCTACAGCATGGTTCAGACCTTCCCACTGTTGCATGACTTCAACTGGCAGGTTGTTGCTCTGCTGTCACTCTCATTTATGTTTGTAGAAGGCAGTGCTTTTGTGCTTTTCCTCTGGTTTAATTTTAGGTTCCCAACTATATTATTAAAGTTGTCCCTAGTGGATTCTTCCCTTGATATGGGAAGACATTGTCCTTTTTTCTTTTTTTTAAATCTTAGGATTAGTATTCCCAAGAAGACCACACTTTTCCTCTGTGCTATTTTGATGTTAAAAATTCAGGGCTGCTTTGCAACATCAGCACCACCATGTGTTCCTCTTCAGTCAGTTGTCCATATATCCTCTTACAGCTTTCAGATCTCTCCCAGACCCAGTGGAAACCATTTGGAGTTTAGGGTCATGAGAACCAGTTGCTTTAGGACTTCTTTAGTAGATTTATTCATAGATCTTTGGTTTATCCATGCTGATTCTTCTTGCCTGCATCCAATTCTTGCATTTCATCTATCCTACTCAAGTTTAGTAACGTATAAAGGTGAGTTTGCACGCAGGCAGAGCATAAACAAGTGGCCATTTGCCTTTCTAGTCCTTGAAGGGAGGATTGTGTTACTTAAGTTTAAATAAATCATCCAGGTATGTGCCTATATCATTTGAGCTGCATCTTGCCCTTAGGATTCTTCAGTTAAAGGAGCACCATCAGCTGCTGTTCCAGGAAGTTTTCTTTAAAAAAAAAAAAGTCATTTCAGTTGCTGTGACAGCCAGTAAATTAGTATAACATAAATATGATGACATAGATGCTACATAAATCACTAAACTATAACCAGTTGTTATAAAAATATTAAAACTCACACACACAAACTAAGAAAACATGTAAAGGAAACTGTGAATGTGAATATGCACAAAATGTAGTTGAAAGCTGAAATGAAAGAAACAGAGATAAAGTAATCTCTGCTGACTGTAACAGGGACCCGAGTGTGACTGGAAGAGCAGCAGCATGTGAGAGGGCAGTACATACGTGCTATTTGGTCCAGAAGTGACAGCACGTGACCTTGATTTATGCAGTTATTCCGAGTTATCTTTCTGTCGTGTTTTTTTGTATCCCGTACTTCTCTTGGAACTGGTACTGACTACTCCTCTCTCTCTGTCTTTGCAGTGTTTCCAGTTGCTGGCATTTCCCCTGACAAGCTACTGGCCTATTTGGGATCTCCAGAGACTGCGTCCCTACAAATCTGACTGCTGTGATTATTTTAGCGCTTGACGCAGATTTCCCCAAGGAACGGAGGAATTGTGCCAGCAGATGTGGTTTATGAGCTCTGCTTCCCCTGGGCCCAGCAGGGAGGCTGTGCGCAGGCTGGAGGGGCACCACAGGGGGCCTGAAGCAATGGAGCTTGGTCCCTGCTGTGGCCCTGGGGAAGGGGGGATCCCCATTCCTTCCCCCAGGCGAGGGGCTGCAGGAGGTACTGCTGCACAGGCGCTTTGGCAGCCAGCAGCGCAGGAGGGCAGATGGCTGTGGTTGCAGGTCCAGAAGTTGAGCCGAGGGTGACAAAAATGTTTTCCCAGTCTTCTTGGAAGCCTGGGCCAACCTGTGAGGGGGAGGTAGGTGAGATACCGCAGTAAGTGAGAGGTGATCTGTCTGGGAGCAGAAGGTGTTTCCATGTTGGATTTATTGAACTATGTGTGTTTTGTGAGGGGAGAGAGAATTCAGGACGTTCTCAGCTGGGTACGGGATGAGATACCCTTTGGTTAGAAATCAGCCTTAATGGTTTCTTCTGGAACAGCTTTACAGGTTCAAAGGTTTCTGGATTCACTAGTGTCTTAAGCTCAAAGCAAAATGCAGGAGATACGAAGTCTGTGATAGCAAGAAGAAATACAACATTGTTTCTGTTAATCCCGGAATCCCACTGTCTCAACAAAACCACAGAAAAGTGGTTTTATATTCAAAAGGTGGGAAAAGTGTGATCTTCCAGGTCTATCCATACACTGCTTCCATCTCTTGACACAAGAGAAATTTCTGGTTGTGGAAGTATAGTCTCATCTCCAGGCTCTTTCAGAAGATGTCTTTGCATTGGCATTATCCCAAGGGCCTGGATCATAGGGACAGAAAGGGACAGACCTGATTCAGGGATGGGCACCCAGTCACATGGTAAATAGCATTTTTTCCCAGCTAGTGTAGTGCTGCCTGTGACCCTTGAGCAAAGGTGGAATAGTCTGAATCTCCTATATTTGAACTTCTTTAGGTCATCAACACAGTAAAAGAGAGAGATTCTGTGGCATCTTTTAACCTTTTCTACCACTGACATGTCCTACTTATACCACGAACTATAAATTATCTGCCTGCCCACTTCCCTTTAGAATATCCTTCAGTATCACAGATACCATCTATTCTCTCTTGGGTGGTCTTACTGATACAAATCTAACTGAATTTTAGAGCCGTTGTTCTCAATTGTTTTTTATTTTTTCAAGGCTGCTGCTTCTATTTTGGACCTGGAGAAGGACTGATGTACTCGAAAGCTTATTGATTTTTCCCAGCTAGACTGGTCTGCCTACAAACCTTATTTTGGTTATATCCTTGGATACTTGGAAACAATACTGTTATTTCTTCTGGCATAATTTATGGCTGTCAGCATTATGCAAATATCCCAGCAATAACTAGTAATGATATGGAGAGAGTTATGTTGGCCTGTCAGCAATGTTCCTAAACTTCATCAGGGAAAAAGAAACAGAAGAATCTCAGGCAACTGATGTACTGGAAGAGACTGCAATGCAAATGCATCTTATCATTATGAAGTTGCCATGATACAGTCATTTGTTCATTCTGGGTCGAATCTTTCTTTTCTTATTCCTGTACGTTCCTAAATCAGAGAAATTTGGTGTTCATGGGTGTGTTTCTCCCTGTTAGTGGAGTTCCAGAGCAGTTTGCAGTTTCCCTGCAGTCCCATAGGGTGAAGGGTGCTGGACGGTACGGAAGCAGACACTCGAGTCTTGTAACACCATCAACAGAAGTGGTAGTGATGAGTGTAGGAGGCAGTGGCAGTTGTTAACGTTGAGCTGTTAAATGAGACACTTGAACTGAGGTAATTGAGTTTCTGGCAGCCAGCAGCCGTAGGAGTGACAGATCCAAGTACCAAAATGTTACCTGTCAGTCTGCAGTTGTGTAATAGAATCATAGAATAGTTTGGGTTGGAAGGGACCTCTAAAGGTCATCTAGTCCAACCCCCCTGCCGTGGGCAGGGACATCTTCAACTAGATCAGGTTGCTCAGAGCCACGTCCAACCCATGTCATATTAGCAGTTCCAGCACTGGCCTCTTTCCTCATGCTGACTGGGAGATGATGGTGGATCTTGGCATATACAGTCCACCAACGCCTTCTCCAGTGGGTAGGGGACATGTCCCGTATGTCTGCAAAATGGAGCCATCCGTGTGGTCCTGCTCAGTTATGGCTGAGACTGACAAGTGCATTTCTCTCTTGCATCCCTCATGGAAGAGGCAGCGGGAAACCAAGCACATACTCTTCACTCTCCTTCTTGTCTGGGTTGCCCCAGATGGGTACTAAGGGCACTGCTCTCCCAGCATTGCCCCTGGTGCCCCAGGGCAGCAGGGAGCAGTGGTGAGGTGAGACTACAACCTGCACAGCTCCCACCAAAGCTCCTGAGGTCCCTTGTAAGCTCAGGACTTCTTTCTTGTCAGAGAGTAACGTGGGTAAACTGGAAGGGAGAAAAACAGAAGGGGCCAAGCTTCTGAAACCCCTGCTAGTGCGTGGGGTGACATGAGCTACCAGACCTCCGTGGGAGGAAACCGCAGCTACCGTCATGCTTGTAATCGGATTCCTGCTGGGAAAAAATAGCACGTGAGCAGGTCATCGGGGATGCCAGCTCAGCAGCTCTGTGCCAAGGGCCGAATATAGGTTACGTGCACAGCCTGGGAGTGTTCGCCTGGCTGAATCACATCTTCTGCAGGTGTTGGCATAACTTCCCCTCCCCGGATTCGTTTCCGTTTACATGAAGCTCTAAAGGTCAATGTGGCTGGTAAGGAGCAGGAATTAACTTTTCCTTAAATATCATAGCACAAAACCAAAAGCCTGGTGGAGAAGTGGAAGAAGCCAACCCTGAAGATTTGTTTTTCCCCCCCTCGAAAACGAAAAGATGTGGCTTTTTTTGGAAAAGATATACTTATGTAATTTGTCGTCATTTTGGTTCTCAATAACCAGCACAGCTTGGCCAGCACTGAATGGTTGGCTGCAATTAACCTGTATAATATTATTTGTGCTTCTTTTTGAGGAGGGGCTGTTTTGTCTTAGTCAGCCCACAAGCCTTATTTTAGATAATAAAAAGCCCCATTTTTAAGTGCAAATGTGATTTTAAAGGTAGTTATTCTTGTCCACAAACATGATGGGAACCTAAAGCAAAGCCTTTGAGATGCCAGAGGAGCCCCGTTACAATTACCAGGCAGTTTACCAGCACCTCAGTATGGGCATGTTTGAGAGTGACGGGTTTTGTTTTTCACATGCTGTTCAGACAAACCCAGCAAGGCTGAATAATCGTGTGCTCTACATCTGCCACCGCTCTAGGGCTGAACCCACTGTTTCTGAAAGTTCACATTTTGAGGGAGGTCTTCAAAACAGAAACCAGAGTTCAGCAGTGCCGCACCATTTCCAACACTGGAAGTAAGAGAGCACGTTTTCTTGCTCTCTGTGCTCCTCTTGAAGTGCTGGTCTCTCATTGCTTAATGTACAAGCTGTCCTGAAATAAAATTGCGCCGCTCAAATACAAGACGCCGAGAAGCTTGCTTCATGCTGCTCATGCAGTACCACAGTTGCTTGTCAGGGCCCTGCCCCAGGTACCACCCTTTGGGAACAGTAGAGCTGCGCTGGGAGCTGGAGCCCTGCGATGCGCTGCAGCAGGGACCCTAAGCCTGAGTGCTACCTGCAGGGGAAAGAAGGGCCTCCATCTCTCTCCCAGCCGTCAGTCCCATCAGTGCCGCTCAGGTTGGTGCATGGGTGTTTGAGCAAAGTTCTGTGTCTTAAACTGTGAATTATGGCTGCATCGTGGGTAAACACAAAATAACTCCACGCACACACATTTATGAGACCTTGTTTAACACTTCCTTTTGCCTTTAAATGGATTGGGGGGGGGCTTTTAAAAACTTGAGAAAATGGCTCCTTGTCAATTAAACCCTTGGTTTGGGTGGCAAGTGACAATTCAAGAGACAGAAGGATTTTGGTGTTTTCAGCAATAATTTTTCATAACTGCACAGGACTTAAGAAAAACCAAAACCTAGCTTTTGTGAAAATGATGAAAGTCATGGGAGCTAGCTAATACGAACCCAGGGGGAGTGGGAGAAGCTGAACTCTACTATTGCCAAGGAGTGTGTTTGGCTTAAAGATGCTATAGCAAGCGCTGGTGTGGGTAGTACTGCGAGCTTGGAGAGGTTATGTTGTAGCACTGTTTAGCATAGTGTATGCTTTTCATGTTTTACCACTTCCCTGTATTTGTACTTAAGCTTGCTAACCCCTTTTGGCCTGCTATCAGGAGTTGGAAAACGATGACGCAAGTTGCTCACTTGTTTATGTGCCCAGCTCTCCATTACATGCCAAACAACAGGCACAAAGAAAAGTCCTACCCAGGAGCGTGGCTAGGTAGGTCATAGGAGACCCCACTACCTCGTATCTCGTAATGAAGAATAGGAGCCCTTCTGGAAGGTGTTTCTCAAGTCCCAAAAAGCAGTGGTAAGAGTAGAAGCTTCTCCTGCACATATGTGCATCCATATGGCACAGTTTGCCCTGGGCCATGACTAGGCTTCCAAGGCGTTCCTATGTTACAAAGTTTTTAAGAAATAGCATGTCTTGAATTATGCTGGAGATAAGAATTGATCTTTTCAGAGATTTTTAATAGACTTCGAATCCCTTAATTTGAAAAGCTGCAGAGGTAAAATAATGCATAGCTTAGAGGTATTAAAAGGAATCTAAAATCAATTCTCATAGCTAGATGATCAATTGTGTGTGTTTTCTTAAAGTAGTTGCCCAGCCATTTCTTACAGCACAGGAAGGGAGAAGGCTGAATCGCTTGTTTGTCTGGTTGTCACCTCTGTTACTAGTACAGAGTAGGGTAAATTCCAAGCAGCAAGTGATTGCCTTCAGGCTAAAAACATTACGTATGAACAATGCTTCAAAATCCCAGTGTTCTGAATTTTCTGAACACTTTTATTAAAAATAACCTTTCTGAGTAAAGCTACTAAACCGCTCAACAAAACTAAAATATATTCCAAAAGTTTTGAAGTTACAAACTAGTTTATTTGCTTAGAAAGAACTCTTATGGACTGAAACTGAGTTGTAGTCAAAATACTCTGTGTCTAATTATCTTCCCTTTAGTATTGCACACATATCTTTTACTAGTGCAGTGACTTTCTCACATAGGTACATTTTAAATAGTTTTCTTCAAAAATAATTTTACATTTTATAAAATTTTATTTATATATTTAAAGATATTTTAATATTTAAGTATAATGCATGTCACATATAGTTTTCATTTTTAAATCTGTTTTGACAACAGCATCAATGGACAGGGCCCTAATTAGAAAGAAGTCATTACTAGAGCTCAGGGTTCTTTGTTGAATGAACATAGGCATCAGTTCACCAGTATCTCCTATGTTCTGAAATTTTTAAATATTAAAAGAGTAACTGGCCATTATCTTAATACATGTAACTAGTGGATGTGTGGTTAGTTTGTTAGAAAACTGCTTAAACCTGTAAGACTGAACAAAGAAGAGCTAAATCCTTAATTTTCCAATTGGTTAATAAATTGCTGGAATTCTCAAGAACCACTTTTGTGTATAAATCTTAATTGCCCCCTCTCTCCCCCCCCCCCCGCCTGAAAAAAACCCCCCCCCGCCGATGCGTCCCTCCCTCTCCCAAGCATGGTAATAGACTGGACGCTGGGACCCTGCAGAGGGTCTCGCCTGGCAGCAGCTGGTTTCTCCAGGCGGTAAGCCCCAGCCCCCGGCTGTCGCAGGGACGAGCCCGGGGACTTTTCCACCACACCTTTTGGCACAGGTCTGGCCACTGGGTTTGGGATGTGCTGGCCGAGCAGATAAGAGGGATGCTGGCGGAGAAGGTCATCACCACGTGTCCTGGGGGTAAATCTCTACCGGCCAAAACGTGGTAAGGGTGAAAGCAGGATTGCTGCTGAAAATGCTGAAGGGAATGTCTGTTCGGTGATGGTTTGTGATCTGTAGGATTACTAACTGCTGTGGGGTTGGAGCCCCCTTTGTATAGGGACCTACACAGTTAGACACACCTGCAATGCAGTTAGGCAGTAGAAGCAGCAAGAAACTATATCACCACCTTTCAGATTTCTAACCAGTGCTTTAACTGAGGAGCCCGTAAAACCTAACTCGCTGTTGAATCCTCAGGAAGATGCGGTCCCTCTCCTGGAGAGCACCTGCATGCCAGAAGAATGTTTTAAAGCAATATAAATGGGTCTCAGTTAAAACCTCCACATGATTTCAGAAGGGAGAGGCAAGGAGGGAGGAATCACCTTCAAATTCAATAATCCCCATTTTAAAGTGCATCCTATTGCAATTTATTGTTGAGTAAGAGAGGTACGTACAGTTCTGACATTTAGATTCCACTGATGTTTCAAAATTAAATGCAATATATTATGTGAAGCACATTTTCTATGAAGTATCTTTATTTTTATAAGATTTGAAGAATATATTTAGCGTTGACTGTAACTTTCATTTCTCTAGCAGAGAAATACTAATTCAAGGGTTGTGTTAAAGAAATGCTTCGGGTTGGGGACATTTTTAACTGAAATGCAGACTCTTTGAAGGCTTCCAGGGAAGGGTACTTTGCCTGAAGAGTCGCATCAAAAGCTCTGCCCAGCTTCTAAACCACAAGTTTACTGCAAAGCCTAATCATTACATGTTTGTACTGAAATTCAGTCTGATGCGAACCAGGTCTATTTGTATTCGTGCCCCTACCTAGTTCAGTTTCTGGCATATATTTAAAATGCCGGATGAAAATACACATGTGCATGAAAGTCCCCATCTGAACCGATCTCAAAGATTAAGTGGGGAAAATTCCTGAAAACTAGAATCAGAAACTCTTACTGCCGCAGCAAAATAACAAATCATTTTGCTGGGGGAGGGCAAGCTGAGAGGGGCTCCCAGGAGCTAAACTTTAGACACGATACGAACACAGAAGACATTGGGTTTTGGGAGTTGTGTGACTGAAAATTGGACAACTACTGCCAGTCCCGAATGCAACTCCTCACCCCGCTCGAAATCACAAGTCTCTGCTTGGCCAGCGGCCCTGTCCTAAAAACAGCCATTTCTCTCCAGCACAACAACTATAAAGGGAGCCTGGGACAACTGTGTCAGCAAGCTTAGAATATCTCAAGTTGGAAGGGACCCATAAGGATCATCGAGTCCAACTCGTTGATCAGGTACCAACTAGGTACCTGAACTTCATCATGGTGGTCATCCCACCGAGCATGAGAGAGAACTTTGCTTATATCCGCTGTACGCTGAGGGCCCAGACGCAGCAGGCATCCACGACTTGCTGCCTTTTGCCAGAAAGTGCCTCCTGCCGACGATGATTTTTCTCTCCAGCAGATGGCCCAGCCAGCCCGCAGCCAGCCTTCTCTCACCATCCTGGCAGTCTCACCGCAGGTACATTTCATGGTGTCCTCTGCACGTTATGCTAGATCGGCACCTTTGAAATCAGTCTGAGTTTTAGATTATACAGAAAAGTAGTTTTATTTACACCCAACTGAATATTCATTAGTACCTTAGGAAACTGCAATTTTGAATTTGAAATGTTTCCAGCAATAGCGGCTCCATAGCAATGACGATTCAATACTACCACTTCACAGCTGCAGTTTGTGAACAGAGGGTCCCAGGTCAGTAGTGCCTGGCAAATTTATTTTCTGTAGTAACAAAGACTGAAATGGAAAGCATGCATCTAATGCATCAATTCTGCTTTGTAAGTATGACTATCTTACTGTCTCCTCTAAGTTACTAGAAATACCCACGTGACGTATTTCCCCTTCCAACGATCAATACCTGTTACAAAAATAAATGCTGTTCTAGATGGAAAGCTGCCATTCAACAGCACTTGATTTCCACTTGCTGTTTCCAGTAAAGCTAGATACATATTGAGACAAGACATTTACAACCATATGATCTGTGGTTTGCATGAAGTGTTGACTTTTCCACAGAAAAATCCGTACTATCTGTTAGCTTACTGGTTTCTAATGACAAAATACACCACTTCATTAATTATGCTCTTTCATGCTTTTCCTCTGTAAGAATACAAGCCTGTCTTTTCTAAACCTTACTAATCCAATCGCTCATATGTCACGTGGATTTAACTCCATGTTTGAAGGGAAGGATGCAGATTGTTTTAAGTAACATATTCTTAAAGAGAAGATGAACTGGAGTGGTGCGAGGTATCAGCAGGCTGACTCGCTGCCCTAGTCATTCCGGGCCACCAGCATGGTTAGAGGCATGGACGGCAAAGGGGGGAGTGGGGCAGGAGAAGACTACTTCCAAAGTAACTGGACCTATGAGAAATAAAATGGCAGCAACTGTTACCTGATCAACTGCCGTGTGAAAAAAAGCGCAAGTCGGGAGATGGTGCTGCACTGGACCTTTGCTGTTGAGTTCACATCCACGAGGCACAACACAGGATTCCAGGAACCCTGATCCCGAGTGCTGGCTGAGTATTCCCACAACGTCAGACCTCTAGCTCCAGGCTTGGGTTTTGAGACTTGCATGCATGTACAAACCTGCACGTTGGCTCTATTTATGCAACATCCTAACCAGGTCCCAGGCACTGGAATTGTAAATGGCATCACATCAAGGCACAAGGGGAATATTAAGGAAAGTAGGATGGGTCTTGAGAAGTTTATACATTCATTCATGTATTTCAGTCAAATATCTAATTGTAACACCACGCTGATGTAAATAAATTTCAGATTTCACATGTAATGACTTCCACTCATGCATATTTTGAAGCTAATGCTTCTAAAATGAGACGGTTTTTCTTGCAAAATTTAGCCATCACCAATAACCGAGTGTAGTCTGAACTGAGAACAGCATATTATGCTACTCATCATTTGCATCGATTTTGTACATGCAAAATTGGGACTCTGCAGATTTGTTCCTGTACATTTTCTTTGCATTAATAAATTGAATGAATCAACATTTGCTATGGAATCCAGTTAATCTGTCCAAAGTTTTATGGAAATATGGGAATAAAGATTAGACAGTGATCCCAATTAGCTACAGATGCTGATTTTGCGATTAAGAAGTATGAAAACAGTCTCTTGACATTCTTGTGTAATTTTCATTTGAAGAATCATAAAAACTTTGGCAAACCAAATTTAGAAAACATACACACTAGCACCACGAAACTAAGATATAAAAGCCATTTATTCAAAAAAATGTGGTGGTGTCAAATCACATACACAAGCCAATATTGAGCTACAAACACAGACCAAACAGTTCTATAAACAGAAATTGGAGTGTTCATATACGATAGTACCTGAAAAAGACCGTTAATAAAAAGGAGTCCATAAGTATTTCATTTCACTTTCTCTATATGGCTCCTTGCTGAATGTCTTTGTCTAAGTTAGTGTACAATGAGCCAGAGGTAGAGTCCCAAGTAAAGCATCTAATGCCTCAGGGCTCCATTAAAAACCTTTATTCTTCTAAACAAAAGGAAAGCCTAGCCTATAGTTTTCTGTATGACACTGAAGTAAAGCCTCTTTGCTTGAACAGTACGGCATTCCCAAGCGCATTTGGCATTAACCTAGATTGAGACTGTGCTTTGTTGAACCGTCTCAGTTCTCCTCCCCTTCAGACTCCGACTCTAGAAGAGAAGTAGAACACTTCATGTAGGTTGCACAAGGACAGTGATGTGAATAATTCTATAAAAATAACAAGATATCCTTCCAAAATTCAAATGAAAATTTTCACCACGCCTAGTACTTTCTAGGAAAGGTTGGCAGATTAAACAGAGTAAGCCAGAAAGAAACACACAGCTTCAGAAGACTAAGATCTACTCTGCTACCCTCCACTGTGGAGCTCTTCATTTACAGATCTGTCACTAGAATTTTAACCGGATCACTATGAATTATGCTGGTCCTCATCTGCAGAGCCGTGCCATGCGTATCTGAGCTGAGTTTAATAAAGGATCAGCATTGTTTGCTCGCTCTTCTAACCTCTATGAGTAGGCTGTAGTGCTATCATCCAGGAAGCACCCTTTAAACTATTTACTCTGCAAATATCAATCATCATCATACAGCCTATCCAGAAAGGCATATGAGGTGTAACCCTACAGCAGGTATGAAATCTGTACAAACAAATTTTTTTATGATTTGTATAGCATAAAAGTAATTTAGAAGTAGAAGGAGGAGAAGTAGAAGTAAGAAAAGTAGAAGTAATTTAGAAGTAGGAATGTACACGGTGTTTTTGTCACCTAAAGCTATTTTGCATCATACTATATTTCTGTCTGTGTTCACCTGACAGGAAAGGGCTTGCTGCCAACAAATATTACACATTAGATCAGATTTCTGAGAGCAAACACGTTCTACATGTTCTTACAGTAACATTTTGTCTCCATTTGTACTGGACTTTGTAATTAAGGACATCTGGCAGAGGGGACATGCAGGAAAGGATAAAAATAAAGAGCAACAGAAAGGCATACAAGCAGAAGATTAAAAGGGGAAAAAAATGCTTAATTAGACCAAGATTGCTAGTCCAAAGTCTCAAGTGTGAAAGGAGCTACCATTTTTATACTGCTACCCGCACATGTGAATTGCTGCAGTCTTATCTGCTCCCTGGCATTACTACATATTCCCTCCAAGTTTCTAAAACCAATGGCAATAAATGGATGCAAAAGAACACTAATAATTATATCCCTATCTATTACACATGGATTGCTCTTCCCAATTGAGGTAGAGTTGCTCTTCCATGCAAAAAAGATAGCTTATTTATTCAGTACAAATCGAAGTATTTTCCTATACAGAACACGAGAAAAACAAAGTTAGGGACTAAAGAAACTAGTTCCCCTCCCCAATAACTGTTTTAAAGCAGTAAATACAGACCACGTGTCTTAGCCTGACCATTCACCTAAAAGCAATTTCAACTGCAGTGGCACAGGCAGGCTTATGCTATGTTCATGTCGCCAGCGCGGATGATAATAGCAGAAAAGGCACTGATACAGAAAACTGTTAGGTTGCGCATGCTAACACCGAGGTACTTCACGCTGTCATCAGTGCAGCGTTCCTCCCTGCAGAAGCTTAAAGAATTTATCTACAGACAAGTGGTACCTGATGACTTAAGGACTTCACAAGGACACCACAAACATTAAAAAGCAGCAAGTGGTGTTAGGCTCGGGCAGGACTGGAAACAATTTGGAGCAGTCACGCCTGCTATTTTCTATTCTAAGTCTGTATACCTCTCGTGCCTGGTACAACTAAAATCTGGAAAAATAAATTTGATTTGCCAAGAGACTACCATATTTCTTTAAATGAATCCATACCTTCTTCAGCGTTTTGCAGCCACTCCACAAATTTCTTCATCTGGTCAAGAAAAACACTTTTGCCCTTAGCAACATGCGCTTCTTTATACCACTTGAGGATAGCTTCTTCACTCAGAACATCAGCTGAAATACAGATCGGTGTTTGTAAAAAATCAATGTATTTTTTGGAGGTTAGAAGATTTTGAACATGAAGGAAGATAGATTATTTTTTTTTAAAGCAGCATAGAAGAAGTTAATACGATCACAGTGGAACAAGCTTTGCATGAACTATATTAGGCTGCAACTACAGAGTATCTGATACATATAAGGCATTCCAGATGCAATAAAACGTGTAACATATCAGGCTTAAAATAAAGTACCAAATATTGTGCTTCTGTAAAGCACAGTTCTTTATTCATCTGCTTTAAATACACCATGTAAGATGGTTGGATTAAAAAAAAAAAAAAAAAAAGTCTGCACATCTTAGAAGTTCCCACAATAAGAAATACCATGCTTTTTCTTGCTGTTGGATCACAGAACTGTGCATGGTTCTAGAAATCTGAAGTGACAGACACATCCTGATTGAACAGTTAAAAGACAGCCAGTAGGGATTTTTTGCAATCGTTTTTCCCTAAAGGTTTTATATTGGTTTCAGCTAATAAGTTTTAAGGCCACTATTCAGACCACCCATTTTAAGGGACCGGCTCAGATAGACAACACAGCTGACATTTTTCTGTCAAGCATCAAGAACAAAATAGCTGTCAGTGAGGGAATGTGAGGCTGAGTGAGATTCAGAATAAAGAAATCCTAATAAACAGCACGGACACTTATTGTTTCCAACAGATGCAAATTTAGGTCTAGCAACAGACCTCTAGCCCCAGGAACAAAGCTCCTGCGATCGAGCCAAGCCAACTATCCAAGTAATTGATGGCTGTGGAGGCAAAATCTGGGATCCACAATGGCATTTTGGCAGTTACGTAATGCAAGAGGCAAGAACAAAAAAATCCAACTGTATTTGTTCTATAAAAAGACTAAAGACAGCTTTCTACATCTCATTAAAATTTCCATTCTTTTTGTCTTTGAACAAACTACCCTCACTTGCTCTGCAAAATCCACACATTCGTGTTGAGTTCTTTACTGTTTCCTTAAGCTCCTTGGTGCCGTCCCACCCATTGGGTATTTGCCTGCCAAAGTGCCAACCCTGAGCATCACCTTCTGCTTCAGCCTAAAGGTTATAGCAGATGTAGCAGGGAAGGGAGGAAGGCAAACTGAAATAAATGACACCAAAACCCCAAAGCATCTGATCAAATGAGACAGAGGGGACACATTTCACATATGCTGCTGAACAATAAACAGATGGAAGCAACCAGGGATATGTTTGAACTTAATCAAAACTACCCCAAGACATCCAACAGTAACTGAATATGAAGTCTCCCTGAAAATTAGGAATTTAGTGAGTGTGTGTGACTGGATGTTACCTTGTCTCTCAGATGCTTTTCCAAAATAAAACCTCTTCTGCACTTTGCTGCAACTGACAGTAAGCTGAAAACACAGGGAAAACTGGACTGCGCTGGCTTTGGGCTTTTTTCAGTACATATAAAGTTGCGTTTAGTGAACCCTACAAGTGGCACGTAAAGCTGTATCTTCCTGAAATCACAACCCACCACAATGAACTTTTTCTCCAATGTAACAGAAACAACTGGAGCTAAGAAAGAGGTTTCAAACATGTTGCATTAAATACTTGCCAGTAGTCGTTAGCAGCAGCTCAAAGGCATTACAGCATTTAACAAATCAGGATTTTCATTTAGCAGACCTGAAAATATTTCACATGGACTCCTGAAACTGCAGTTTAATCCTTGCATGTAAAAAGCTTACGTTCACCACAGAGTCCTGAAGTTCACACAACTACAGCTGCAGAATTACTCAGGGTGTGACACCTATTATGATCCTTAGGGACAGGCAAAGAAAATCAGGAGAGATTTCAGGGAAAAAAGAGTAGAGCAACCTCCTCCCCAGCTCAAGCTAGCTCTTGGGTGTGGTGGACATTTAAAACCACAAAGTTGCTGTATAGAAGAAGCTGCAGAAGCCCGTTGCTGCATTACAGTCCATATTACGACACTGTACAAGGAAGCGCCTCCAGGTAGGCACATCTCTCAGTCCAACAGTAATAGGATTTAGGTTTTGTTTTTTGATTTGCAGGCTGTAAGCTCAATGGGTTTGCTGCCAGAGAGGGAGGGGGAACTTCCCTCTCCCTCCCCAAAACACCAAACCTGGTAATAGCAGCATGCAATCTCACTATGTGCCTCGAAGATTAAAACATTTTTAAGTCAGGTGGATGAAAAATTTGCCTGTATATAACTCCATAGCAATAAGCCTCCTACACTAACAGAGAAGAACAAAATGCATTCAACTACAAAAAGGACAACCGCAACTCTCCTTTTATTTCTGAGCAGTATTATTTGTAATACAGTCATGCCTCCAGTGCTCATAAGAGATGATATTCTCCTGTCAGCACAGAGATGCTCAATTAAACAATCATGCAGGACAGGGTGTAGTTAATCATACCTGTAGGTTGCTTTGAAGCAATGGGAACACTGGGGGGGACGGGAGGAGGAAGGCAATGATTCATTTTGTATATATATAGTTATTCCTCATTAAAGTTGATTATAGATACATTTTAACAGCTGAAGCTGAACACTGTGGTTTGTGGGTGTGTGCACATCATTTTCACTGCAGTCCCAGGTGATGTCAGCCCAAGAGCTGGTTTTCCTGCAGGTGCAGCCAACTGCCACTCAAACCACCCACGGCCAGAGCCTCCAGGGACATCCCTCATCAAAGGGAGAAGCTGCAGAGCAGAGAGACTGAAGAGCCCGGTGTCTTTACTGCAGGGCTAACTGGAAAGTTACTTGAAGTTCAGGTCTCAACTTTGTACTAAATCATCCACTTCGAATGAATTTCTGCTTTCAACTCAAACTGCATAGCCATCGGCAGTAGAGGGAAAAGCACACCCTGTCAGCTGCCACCACAGTCAATCAATCTGCAAAATTCAACTCCACTGCAGCTAACTCAGTTGGGAGGACAAAGCCTTAAGGCAAGGGCTCTTTCAGTGCAAGGAATGCCACCCACAGTACAGTTATGGTCTTTACGGTATTTTTTTTTTTTGGCTGGGAAAATTTTGCATTCAGTACCAAAAGAAAGTACTTGAATAATGGAGATATTTAAAGATAATTGTGTTCCATCAAAAAACAAAACCCGTGTATCGAGTGAGACTTGAAGATTCAGTTCTTGTAAGCACAGGATTCCTGCAGCGTTTGAAAAGACAGTCTGCATCGTTTGGTTACAACATCTCCGTCCTGCAGAGGAGTATCTCTGAGGCCTAATTGTGCTGCCGCAAACCAGAGTACTGCTTCACATGTACTTGTGATTTATTTTTTTCGGTATGTTGTAAATGTTGTCTTGAATTCTAATACAAAAGTACACAGAGGCTTTGTGCCTGCTAAGGGTGTTTGCTGTTCAAAGGGTGAAATTCTGATCCTCATGAAAGGAATGGTTATTAATTTCAATAGCGTCATGATTTCACATTTCAAATTTCCAGGTTGGACACAAACTAAAAGAAAGGAGATTCTGCAAGTGAATATGATATATAGCATGAAATCCAGTAACAACAATGCCTATTTTACCCATAGTTAAGGGACACACTGCAACATGGAATGGACTAAAAAACAACATACATCTTAGTGCAAGCGTAACTAGCAAGAATGCTGGCAAACTTATTAGGTGTCACTCAGGAGTATTCCGTAATTCTTATTCTGCAACTGGCTTTTAGATTATTGGTCAAAATGCAGCTGGCAGATTTACAATTACACTGGCTTTAAGTGATAACCAGAGAAGCTACATCATAGCCAGGGATCAGTACAGAACTGGACAGCTTATTTTTCTCTATACTGTACCAGTAACACAAAGATAAATAATAATAAAT
>NW_008795527.1:5659792-5668735 GCF_000699145.1 Aptenodytes forsteri
AATAATAATAAATAATAATAATAATAATAATAATAATAATAATAATAATAATAATGTCAACAAGCTTTAACTGACTACAGAACTGCTCTTTCAGATTATACCTACAAGCTGGTAAGAAGCTGCTGCCACGTAAGGGAAAACAGGGCTTCGGCTTTCACTGGGGGCAAAGTGGATATTCCTCCTTGTTTAGAGACAGAATAAAAAAAAAAAACCACAACACAGGCTTTCAAGACCTTCTAGGTGCTAGTGAGCCCCACTGTTCCTGTTAATATGTTTAGGTATTTCCAGGTAATTCCTAGGAAAGTAATCCAAGGGCTATTTTATGATGGACATGTGGGAAGGATTTAAATACAAGATGTTGGACATGATGAGAGTAGTCATACAACTAAATTTGTCAAAGCATGAGTGGCATTTGGTGCCTATCATCACTGATGACTATCTTCATGCCCAGGAAGTACTCCCTCGTAATGAGTAATAAGCAATAAACCGTCCACATTCATGCAGATAGATAGCTGCATTTCTGTCTGCCCATCCAGAGATACTTCAGATGCCTTTATTTGTCACTAGAAAGAGTTCATTAGGTACCCTGAAACCTCTCCAGATCCTGTGCAGGTTACACTTGAAGCACAACAGAAAAGGGAAACATGGGCATCTGCTGTTCGCTCACCGCCAACATAGCCAGTAATAGCTTTTGGGGGCTGTTTTCCTTGACTATGAGGAAACAGAAGATATGCTGTCATCAGCAACTTATCTACAATAAAGTGTATGTCTCTAAAAAGACTTGATGGCTTGCTTCTAGTGGATAGGTATGAACTGGGGAGAAGGAGAGGGTGAGATCTACCAGTACTGAAACGAAGTAGAGGCAGGCAGCATGGCTCTGGACAAGCCAAAGCCATGAGCCGTTAAAGCTCGATAACATCATGTAAGAGAAACGGGAATTGGAGGACTAGCGCTCCCAGAATCTTCCCTGGTTAACGCAGTAGCATGTCCTCACCTAATGGACACTGTTTAACTCCAAATCTGCCTTAAATAGATGGAGCTGATGACTTCCTTACTGCGCCCAGCACTCAGAAGGGCCCTGCGGCTAGTGGCTGCAAAGTCAGGCAAGCAGTTGCTAGTAGGCAGCAGTTAATCTGCCAAACAGAGCAGATCCAGCTTCAGCCTAAATGAGGCCAGGAAGGGCTGGCAGCTGTGCTGCCACTTGACTGCATCAGATGGCAGAGAGGCAGGTGCTCCAACACGCCTGCCCAAGATATTCCAGGCAGAAATACTGGCATGGCGAGTATTGCACATGCTGGACACGCTGAGCTCACGGCTTCCACCGACAGGCCACACAGTAGCTCCAAACACTCTTCTAGACATCATGCAAATCCTAAACAATATCATGGCACCTGTAGTGCTGAGGCTAAAGTCTTCTCACCCTTCCTAACAAGCCTGCCCAAGCACATCTCCAGAGTCAGAACAAGAGCATGCGGGGTGAGCGGAGTAGATGGGAACTGGTTCTTGGAGCATGTTAAGTTTAATGTACAATTTAGTGATTTATTTTCTTTTTCTTAAATACTTTGGAACATCAGGGTTGTTCTTGCAGGCTAACGCAGTAAAGAATTTACAAAAATTTTTAACAGAATCCTACACTAGACCACGGTTTAACCATCACTTATAGTCTGAGTACACAGCAACTACGACGCTCATTCACCACATTCGAAGTGAATTTTCTTTTCCAAAGAAAACTGAATAAAGTGCTTGCTGCAGGTTGCAGTTTCAAGTTTGTCCTCAGTCATTAACAGTGTTTACAAACTGTAGAATTTAAGGGCAGAGGGACAAGGTGTATTGCTTTTTCATTTGATCATTGAGGCCACGCTGTATTGACACAAGGATGGAAATAAATCCACATGATTCACTTACTTCTGCCTTCTGAAGCCATGAAATTATTTTAACAGTCTGAACTTGTTTGCCTTGCACATGTACCTGCACACAACAGGGTGAATAAAGATCAACACCGGGTTTCTACTCCTGCTGATTTTTCTCATTCAACTATTTATAGCAAGAATGTCAGAACAAACTGTTTGGCACCCACCCATCACATGCAGTTCAAGACCATCAGTCTCTATGACAACCCAATCAGAATAAACTTGCAAAGAAGTCAGCTTCACAATAAAAAATAAATTCTTCAAACTATGGCACCTGCAAGAAATTGGCAGGGAAAGGAAAAGGGAACGAAGAATAAGGAAAGCTTCTTCTGGCACGGAGGGAGTAATAAAAAAAAAAAACACCAAAAAAACCCCACAACCCTGAAAAATCTTCCTGCCAAGAGGGTTTGCACTTTCAAGGTTTCTTAAAACCAAGCTCTAATCTACTTTTTAAATCTGCCAGGAATTTATAGAAATGTCTTCCTAGAACCGGTTTTATACAAGAACTAAACTGCACTTGAACAGACTGTGGACAGTGCTTGGATCCTGCTCATGCTTCTTGACTATGGGATAAACACAACAGAGAGAGAAGGGTGTGTTTTGGCTTTTCCTGCTGCCACGTGCTCCTTTGAACTATCAAAGCATGAGGTATTTCAGAGTTCAACTCCAACGCAACCTTCTCATATGCAATACCTGGAGAATGTCTGTTTCCTATTACATCGTAGGTGAGTAGTTGGCATAGAGAATCCACACAGAGCGTGCAACAGTGGATATAGACTTTTACCTTTATAAAAGAGTACCACTATCTTCTGAAAGGCTTTCATGAAGTGGATGTTGTCATAACAGTACTCCTGCACCTTCTGGAGAAGAATCAACTCTGACTGGCCTTGAGTGCTGAACACAGCAAGCAGGGGGGCATATTGCTGAAAGGAAGAGAGAGTAAAAACAAAATGCATGTCAGTATACTGAACATAAAAATAAACAATTTTTTTTAATGTATGCATCACGAACTTCATCCCTGAAAATCTGTTTTACTGAAACCTCAGATTTACTTGCCAATTGCATTTACTTAAACACATACAATGTATATACATAAATATCCATGAGCTTCTGTAACATGTGCTGCATGCTATGAGCTAAAATTTAGTACCACTTATGGATACTGAGTTTTGTAAAATCAATTTATAAAGTCCGCATCTTGGAGTACTGCTGTTCGTACGTTTCACAAGGTAGCATGCTGCTGATTCAGGAGTGATGTTTTATTGATGTCCGTAATGAAAGACATCCAAAGACGAAGCACATAAAAATACAAATCTGTAGTTTCACAGGGATTTCAGAAGTCCCAGGAAATTGAATTAAATTATTCCAGGTTAACTGTGATCAAATGTCATTATTTTTTCTCATTATCACCATCAGAGTATCATGACAACCTTTGCTTTGATAAACAGCAATGTTTTCAAAGCACAGCATTAACTGCTAACTTTATTCTGACAACACAATAGCATTTCATTGTCTTTTCCTGGAGTTTATTAATATAATAAAAGATAAAGCAAAAACTTTTTTGTTATGAATCTTTTTTCTCTGATTTCAGATCTTAAAATAAAAAAAAATACATCAAAGGACCATATCCTGTTCACTCTTTCCTTAAAAACTACAGTGTTTATATCCATACCTCTCCAATTTCCTTTCCTCTTAGCTTGTAGTGAGTCTAGCTAAGACTGCAATCTTAAATCTAAGGTAATATTGATAGCATTTTTCAGAGCTTAAGGAAGATTAATTACCCTTAATCTTCAGAGCCCCTGGACAAATATACATCAAGGTTACTATTTAAATTGTTCTTGCACTGCTCAGCTCAGCCTTTCTTCATCGTTTTCAGTAGCACTGTCAGTTCGGCATTTTTCAGCTGGATTTGCAGTGGCCTGATATCGCAGAGTTCTGGTCTATGCGAGCAGGGCTGCTGCTGGATGCGGTCAGGTAACAAACCACCTATCACTAGCAGCACGGATGGACACGTTCGGAAGTACATACACTTCAGGACTTATTTACAAGGGGCTAAATCCTGAGGGTTTTACTCAACATGATCCACAGGAAAAAAAAAAAACAACTATTAAAACACATGAAAATTGACTAAAATATGAAAAGTTGGTCCAGAATGTCTTTTGCAAAATAATTATCAGCTATTAATTTAAAGACAGAGAAAGCAAGAAATCACACAGCAACTGTAACAAGAGCAGCTAGGCAGGCAGGCAGTATTACTACTCTTGAAAGAAACTTCCTTACAAAGTAACTATGAGAAATTACTAGATGTAGCTAACACCAGAGGTTGAGTTTTTCCACTTCTGGCAGGTATAGCCACATCTTTAGAAACAACGTTACTGTTTTGGTAAAAGCAGTGCAAAACTTGTGCAGGCTTTGGGTAACAAGACTCCCTCTTTTTACCCTTTTGCCCCTTGAAGCATCCAGCTGATATCTAGGCACGTTGCAGGGAGGCAGGGCAATATACATTGCAGTTCATTTATTTAACAGCATCAGCAGAATACACTCCCATCCCCAGATTTGTGAAGTGCTGCTGTCTATAAATGTTAAGTAATTTATAAAATAAATCCTATTTTTTCACTTTAGAAGTAAGATACCTTCATTTTGCCACGTCTGACTGACTCCCTTCACATTCCTCTCTCACTCCTCAACTGGTACAGACTTGCAACTGTAAGTTTCACAAGTGTCTAACTGACTAAGCAACCATAAAATTAGCTTCCTCTCACTGCCGGCTGAGCTCAGTGGCATTATTTTCCATTTGCCTCAGGTTAGGTAGCAGCGGATCAGCAGCTGCAGTGTCATGAAGCTCACACCACAGCCTCGCCTGCAGTGCGAATTCTCTGGAAGACTCTCCCCACCCACGGGGAATGTCTCTTCTCTGCACTGGAGGTGGCCTAGGGGCCAAGCCCCAGTGTCATAGTGAGGTTACTGGGATGATGAAGAGCTTATCCTATAAGATTCAGGGTTTAACAGCTTGCCCTGTCTCCTCCTGAGTTCAGCTCCTGCCGGTCCTGCCATGCGGATGGCACACGTAGCATTTACTGGTCCATGGCTGCCCACCACCTCCATTAGGAAGCCACCCATCCAGTAAAGCTTGTTAAGAACTGTAAACTAGGTCAATATTCTGTGCCTTGACACGTCTTTTCAGGGGTCCCTTGTATATGGCTTACTAAAAGAAATCCAATAAATTCAAGAGACTGGTACCCAGATGTGAAAGCTTTGGGAACTGTGCTTTGTGAAAGTTATCTGTCAGGTACAGTCATACAAGAATAAATCCCACCACCTGGCATGTCCCATGTCAAGTATGTATTTATACGCACCCTGACTCATGCCACCAGGGCAAAACTACTCCATGACTGTTTCAGGGCACGTCGACACACAGGAGGGCACAGGAACTAGGCTCTGTGTCACGCTAACAGCGTTAATCTGATTTCTGCAGTTGGCTCACACATTGCGTCAGCTAAAAGCCCAAAGAGAGGAATCCAAGATCTGTCTCTACCTATCCATAGAGGAAGAATGTGAAACAAATGCTGTTCATTTTTGAACACTGAAAAGTAAAGAAGCAGCTAGGAAAGTCTAAATTTCTATTTCTATTGCTTCTGTTAAAATCTTTCCTGCAAGTGCAAATAGTAAATACCCCATACAAATTTGTCCTCTGTTTTTAGACAGTGGATGTGGCTAGAAAGATGCCTATCTTATATAGGCAAGATGCCTTACCTAATTTAGTGGGGTGGCATACATAGCTGATGGCTTGGGTCAGTGAGATGCACAGGACTAAGCATCCAGTCAACAATATTTGTACAAAGCCAGCTATGTTTCTCTTTTCCCAATGTTCAAATATTCCAAAAAGTGTTTGTTAATTTGCCCTGCAGTACTAGACAATAAATTTCAATGGATACTCTGTTACAACTCAAAGAGATATGATCAATTTTTACATCAAAAGAACAAGAAAAACTGTCTCTCCTCCTTCTGGAAACTATCTCGTCTTCCTACTGCTATTTGGGTCACTTGAGAAGACTTTAAGGCATTCAATTTTACCATCAAAGACTACACTAGATCCCAAGCGACTACATTTCTAGGATGACTGATTGGGAAACCAAATTCAGATGAAAGGACAGAAGCAGTAGGAGCTAAACCAGCGTGGGAACTCCCAAGTATGGAGAGGCATCCAATATGAAGAAGAAAGGAATTCAGATCAAGCTTAAGATCTATTTTACCATCAAGAATACAGTACAGATTACTTCTGTCCTAGGACAAATCTTCGCAGCCCTGGCTATGACTGAGTATTCTTTTGCTCATGGTTTACCAGCTTAAAAGGACTAATTCTGCTGAAAAGCCTCTCTGCCTCTGTTCTCAGTTCAAGTGTCTTGCACTGCACAATTCCTTCATACTTAGATGAGGAATACCAACCATAGCAATGACTCCGACACCTCTGCATTGTTTTTAGGTTTTGAGTTTTTCTTCCGCTCCAAGGTCATAAGAGTTTTTGTACCAACATGCAATTGTGATACTGCAATCTGTCATCACTTAGCAAATTACACCCCGTCTTTCTATGCATTCAGTTCTCTCATCCACCAGGACAGTACCTGAATCAGAGAGTAAACACACTTACAGTGCACGTGCTCTCAAGCCAGCTCCTGGCTTATTAGTTGACAAGTCGCTGAGTATGCAGCTCCCACAGTCAACATCGGCGACAACCTTTTCACAGATTCTGAGCTCAGCAGTCCTGCTTGGATCTAACCAGCTCTGTGCAAAGCCAGCACAGGTGCCACCTCACCATGGTCCCAAAACTTCTTTGCTTCTGGCAAAGACATTGCAAAGGCAGTTCCTGCAGGCCTACTAGTCACGTCTGAGCAGAGCTGAGTCTCAGCATTTGCTTAGCATTGTCTCCAAGGCAAGGAGCCTCTCAGGATCCAGCGCACTGAGAAAGCACAGCGCAGAGGTGCTCGGGCTATGACCACCTCCGTTTGCCCTGGTTCTCTGCACTGTATGCCTCAGGGCATTCAATAATCTGAACTACCTCAATTTTGCATTTGACTAAAGAAGAAGGGACTATACACAATGCTTGGTGTGCTCAGTGTCAGCCCTCAAAACTCTAAATCTCCTGGATTTAAACAGGTAAAAACTTGACAGCTGTAGAATGTATGCTCTTAATTCACAGCAGCCCTTCCCCCCTTCACCCATGCACGCACCTTTAGATGTTTGAGGGCTTGCTCTGCAACCAGCTCTTCTTTCTTGTTCCATTCCACAGCATTCATGACACAGGTCCACAGGAGACCGATCACTGCTGGCTCTGGCAGCTCATTTCTTTTCATTTCCTCTTTTACATAAAGCACTACCTGGAGCAGGAAATAAACTGCTGTCTTAAGTAACATTTCCAATCAACCAGAAACGATGCTGACTTACCAAATACTTGCAGTCATTTACAAATAACACCACGGTATAGAAGTAATAAGAAACAAAATTACAACAAGAATAATAAAAAGGAAGCATTTAGCATGTTTTTATTTAGCAACATTACTATTACTTGACAAGTTTTGTCCCTCCCCTCCAACCTAACAGTTAATGCGATTAAATGAAATACATTCTCATCAAGTATAACTGAACAAAAAAACCCCAAACCCCGTAGTCAGCTGCACTTGCAAATCCAGAGGATGTTTTGTTGCTTTAGTCTTAAGCACAGAGTGAACTGATGAATAAATTAAAATAATTTGAAAAAAAAAACCCCACCCCGTAGTCAGCTGCACTTGCAAATCCAGAGGATGTTTTGTTGCTTTAGTCTTAAGCACAGAGTGAACTGATGAATAAATTAAAATAATTTGAAAAAAGACAGATGAAATCTATGAGGTGCTCCTATCTGCTCCTCTGTACCTACTGTTGATTTACGTCTTTGACTATTATTATATAAACAGAAGTTGTAAAAAACCACTCTTTACCTCTTTAATTGGGCATTCCTGAGAGAGACGTTCTTGTAGCTCTTTTTGAAGTTCTTTACGAGTCCCCAGTGACTGCTGAACTCTAAGGAAATCTGAGAGCTCTTTTAGACCTGCTTCAGTAAAATACTTGGCAAAATGGTCCACATTCTGCCGGTTGGCTGGAAATAGTTCCTAAAAAGACAGGAATGCTCTCCGTTAAATAAATAACCAACTATGACCCTTGACAGAATGGAAGGAACATTTTTTAAGAATGAACAGTGGGAATCACCTGGTACTGCACTTAAAAAAAAGTCAGTGTTTGTATTAACACTGGAAAAGTCAACACTTCATTCATGATGTTGTGTTTTGTTATAGCGGAGGGAAAAATGATGGTCAGTTACGCAAAAAACCTAAGACCCTCTCCACACGAAGTGCATGTACTTATGAATAGCTGTGAGCTTAAGATGTCGCTCAAAACAGTCCTCAGAGAAACTATACCTTTTCCAGACTCTAAAGAGTCTTGTAGGGAAAGTACAAAGGAATAGATGGTAAAGCCGTTATATGCAAAGCACATTTACCATGTCCTCCCAGTGCGTCCACACATTTACCTCTTAAGAAAAATACACTTAGCAATACATATATGGCCCAGGCACCCTGGCCTGATGTCGCTACTCTGCTGAGCAATGATTACCACTAATGCATCATTTAACAAAAATCACAAAATCCACTTTGTACTGTTAACATTAACTCCTGTAGGCATTTCTAATTGAAAGAAACTGTCAATCTATGATTTATGAAAGTCCAGCTACTTAGAAAAGTTAAAATTATTCTTAAAAATTGCTACAGCAAATGACCCATCTTGGCAAGGATTCAATGGCATTTGCTTACCATCCAGTTCTTGGTGTCTAACAACCATTTGCGGGATGGATAGCACTTTTTTTTTTTCCACAAAAAAGCTAGAGACCCTCAATCTGTTTACTTACTGAAAATGAGACTAAGAAGAAACTATCATGAAGGCATCTATTACAACCCCATGCAGCGCTACAGGCTTGGGGAAGAGTGGCTGGGAAGAAGCCCGGCGG
>NW_008795527.1:5669506-5710759 GCF_000699145.1 Aptenodytes forsteri
CAGGCTGCCCAGGGAAGCGGTTGAGTCACCATCCCTGGAAGTGTTTAAAAGACGAGTAGATGTGGCACTTAGGGACATGGTTTAGTGGGTGGTGGTGTTGGGTCGACAGTTGGACTTGATGATCTTAGAGGTCTTTTCCAACTTCAGTAATTCTATGATTCTTTTCTATGATTCTATGCTAGGCAACATCATCTGATACTTTATAGTTCTTTAATATAGCAGCATAATGAGAGCCAATAGCCAAAAGCTTAAGTCAGTCAAGTTTGAAATCGAAGTAAGATGCAGTTTGCTTTTCTCCCCATCTCTAATAAAAAGTGTAATTAGCCCATTTCCCATCTTTATGGCAAACTATTTATGACTTGGACTCTTAAAATCAAATACAAATTGAAGATATGAAGGGGTGTGGGAGGTTGCTTCACTTCTGAAAGATTCTTGCCTAATCATAAATTATTGAGGTAGAAACAGGAAATACTGCTGAAATTCTTCAGGCAGTGCTACACAGGATGTAGTGCATTTGATTGGATTATCACAGCAGCAATCTTCTTGAGGATTAAAAAAACCCCTATCGATCTTCAGAAAGACACTGGGAGAGAAAGGCACATGACATTGCTGCATATTCATATATACTCTAAATACCTCAGGCCATTGCTGCAAATCCAGAACACAGGTTTTGATTCCAAAGGCTGAAAGCCTTCCTGCATTGCTCTTACTAGGTCTGCTGTCATCACTGCAGGACCATTTATGCTACCCAGATGGCTACTGCTGCAGAAAATGAGTTTACTCATTAAATAGTACAGCTTTCGCTATACTGCGAAATATACTGCGAAATATATAGCTTTCGCTATACTATTTAAACACTGTTGCTTTGGAAACTTATATTCTAATCATAACCCTTTATACTTTATTTATTATTTACAAAAGTAAAACATATTTCAGAAAAATAAAAATCCTCACGCACAGTTGCTGGTGGTGTCTGTTTTGTTAGCAGCAGTTAGAAAAAAACCCGTTTAATTAATTCCCAAGCCCCATATATACAGTCTTTCAGACGGCATTTAACTACAGGAAAAATAGAGACAGAATGTAAAAACATGTGATATTTAATATTCCTG
Organism: Aptenodytes forsteri; assembly: GCF_000699145.1. Lineage (NCBI taxonomy): Eukaryota > Metazoa > Chordata > Aves > Sphenisciformes > Spheniscidae > Aptenodytes > Aptenodytes forsteri. The sequence continues at coordinate 5,670,616 of NW_008795527.1, forward strand.
AACCTGTATCAATGCTACAGCCATAACAATATTGCTGCGATTCAAAATATTTAAAAAATGCTAAGAGAGTCTGAGGGGGAGTTAACATGCTTAAAGCAAACTACCATCTGCGTTTTATTTCCTTCTCTTTCCCAAGGAGAGATAAGGATTATTGAAAATATGTTGTACTTACTAGCAATCTCTTATCAAGGTTGGCTTTTCTTAAAGCAGAGGTAACAGAATTGGCATCTTTCTCTGCCATCCATGCTTTAAAAAGCTTTACAGCGAAAGAGGCTGCAATCCCTGTTTGAGAAAAAACACAAAACATGCTTCAGGAATTTTCAACATTAATTAGAGATGGCTCTAAGAATTACAAGGTTACAAAATGGTTACAAAAATGTGGAATGAAAATACATTTATGACAAGGGGACCAAACATGTAGAGCTGAAATGCTCATATTTTTCTTTAACGCAGTATTAATTTTCTGAATTATGCTAGATTGTTTGAAAATCTTTTCATTTTCTATCACCCAGCTCCATTCAATTGTTCAAAGATTTTCTTTCCAATTATTTTTCCTACCTCCCCAATTTACAGACCAAGTCCAATATAAAAGGAAAAATTATGCGTTAAATCAGTTAGGAAATGAAGGCACAAAATAATAAAGGATAGTCAGGAATAAGAACTGAAAAAACACATCTTCAAAGGGCTTTTTAGCAAGTCCTGGAATAGGGTTAAATAACTTTGCAACTTCAAGGTAACCGATTGTACCCCGTCCTCCTAGGAGGCATTTAATAGCTGGTAGGACGAGGCACAAACACTATTTTAAGTAGAAAAATTCCTTCCTCAAGGCACAACTTAGTATTTTGTGCATTAAATCAAACAAACTCTACCTCCGCTAGCTGTAGCTTTCCCAGGGCAGCTGAGAAACCATTAGCCCCACACCTCCTATTTCCCTGTTTCCTAGAGCAGCACCACCAGGGCTCTGCTCCAGCTTCTCGGCTGCAAGCGGCAAGTACAGGGAGCTGAAGGAAGCTGAAAGGTCTCAGAGATGGAGACCCAGCTCATCCTGGAGGAAGGTGCCCTGTAGGCCAGTTACGCTTCTCCATACTACACTCATATCAACATTTACAGTGCTATTGAGGGTGGTGATAATGATAATGGTATACTATGCTACAGCCAGTCATTATAATTTTCTGTTTCACTTCCAGTCCTGAAGCTCTGAGAGCTAGATGGGACCTACCGGTAGGAAGTAGCTTTGTCATTCTTAGCCACTTTCTAGATAGATATCCATTCTTTTTATTTCTAGGACACATTGACTAAATGAGTCATCAAACAAGAACAGAAGAGATTATTCCCAGAGCAGTGTAAACTTCATTAACATTCATTACAGATCTTGACTGTTATGATAGTTTTGGCAACCTTATATCAAGAGTTTAGTCGTAAGGCACGATCCTTAGAGAAGTACTATATGGAGCCATGGATGCACAATGCCATGCCAAAAGAGGCCTACAGATGCTACTTTGGGCTTGTTTTACATGTTGTACAGCAGGTTCCAAGTGAAACCAGCATGATGCGGCGATCATAAGTTCTGTGGGCTGACTAGTCAAGACTGCCAAAGCCTGGTCAACCAACAGGGGACCTAGGTGTAACATCCACCCGTAATTTCTGAACCTGCACACACAGTTCAGCATATCTGATGTGCTTATGAGTTCAATACCAACATTGAATGGAACTCTCTGGTGTCTGTCACCAAGCACTGGCCCCAGTACCCATGTCCTAAACCCTTTTTCAAGTTTTAGCTTAAAATAAAACAAGTTTTATGCCAGTACAAACATTAAAGGGAGGTTGTTCTAGGGCTTCACTACCCACATATGTTTTCAAACCTACTTCTAATTTACATTCCAAATTTATCATTGGCCAGTTCCTCTACTCTATTCGTGTGCTGCCACTGTCTTTTCCTTTAAATAGCTCTTATCTTTTTCTGGGTTTTTTCCCTATTTGCAGAAAACAACTTCAGCCATTCATTTTATTGATTCACCCCGTTAGCTGCTCTTTGCATTTGCGCTGTTTTTTCAGCATGGGTGACAATAAGGGTACACTTAACCCTGATGAGGTTTCACATCACTGCCTACCTAGACCTTTCTCTGTCTCTGCTAGAAATACGTCAGCCATCCCCAGAAGACATTTTTTCCCACCTATACCTCACAGTAAAAGTAATGACAACACTGAAAAAAGGGTAATCCTAAAATGAATTAGGTATTTGTCCTCAAACTTGATAGATCTCCTATTAGCATAATCTATCCTCTCTCCCTTTCAGCCAATTCTTTGCCCATGTTACAATTGCCATGCTGATCAACAACTCCCTCAGGTAATTTTTTCCTCATGTATTTTAACCTCACTTGCCTGCAGCATTGTTTTTTGTAAATCTAAGAAAGTACCAAGTTTATTTTTGTATGATCTACCTGGTTTAAGCCTTGATCTTTTCCCTGTTTTTCATTTATTTTTGTATCTTTAATTATTCTTCCATGAAAGTTCTATTCCAGAACACCGATTGAACAATCTTTTCCTCAAATGCTGACACAGGTACATTTTTAGTATATATAAACCAAGAACCAAAAGTATATGTAAGCCCCTGACAAAAGTTTAGGGCTCCTAGAAACATAAGTTCATAATGCAAATGGAATTTGTTCTAGGATTTGTACATAACAATTGTATTCCTAAAATGTTGAATTTAAAATATAACAAATTACTTGAGTTTTAAAAATTTGAGTTTTCAGATGCCTCTTGTCTTCCCATAACTAGGAACAGATTTTGATTTAAAAACATTGCAGGCCATCACCCTAAGACATGGACTTTTGTTTGAATTTTCTCCTAGTTTAATTCCGATTCCGAAAGCTGTGGGTGATGACAGAGCAAAGCTGCAGCTGTGGCTTTTCTTTCTGCAGCATTTAGAAAACAAATGTAACGGTTATCATGCTGCAAATGAGAAGAAAGTTAGAACACTTTTTTTTTTTTTAAATGAAAGTTAGAATACATTTTAGCTAATATATAGCTCTTTAACAAAACAAAAAAGATTTCATGAAAACTCTTCAACACTGACAGTGCATTTGCAATTATTCCAGGTAGTCAGTAACTGGAAGAGAAAGACATTGTTGAGCAAGCATTTGGAAAATCAGGACTCCAAAGTAGATGGCTATAAATAAATAACTAAATAAAAACCCTCAAAAAAAAAAAAAAAGAAAAAAGTAGTCTCAAAAAGGCATTATACCCTAAGACTGAAAGAAGAGTTACTCATCATATGGTAAATACAAGTCCATGGGAAAGTGTATCAAACACTGATCATTACTGGCATGAAGGCAAAATGAGGGTTTGAATATGTTTTTTTCTTCTGCAATATCCAGTTGGCCTGCATGTGCTCTCTGTCCCACTTCACACTCACATGCACAAGATATTGGCAACACTTGAAAAAATGCTAGTAGGCATATCTCAGGAATAGACATTATACTTCACACTTTTATAGTATCACAATAATAGATTTATTCTACAATTTTGCACACACATGTATAACTTCCAAAAAACATAAATCCTTTGGGGTTTGTTTTTGCTCCTTGTTGCTTTTTTCCTATGTTTGACTGCCCTCTTATTAGGTTTCACGAAGTACGTTGGCCATTGCTGTCTGTATATGCTTCTGCTTTAAAATACTGATTTCTGGTGTACAGTTACAGGCTTCCAACATATAAAATATGTTGCAATAAAATACATCTCCAATTAAAACTAATGTAAGAAAAAAGATCATAGAGAAAATTACCTTCTTTGACTATATTGTCAGTGAAGAGGCTTGTTAAAATTGTAGCAGGAAGAGTCCCGTTGGCTAACAGGATGCCAGAAAGCATTGCCAGCTTTGTCTGTTCTGTCTCAGTAAAGGCTTTAAGAAACAGCAGAAGCTGTGGGTCAGACAAGGAAAAAAAAAAAAAAAAAAAAAGATATATTTGAGCCATTGGCAATGATACAGGTAGAGATGAGTATTAGCAGACAGTTTAATTTCTTATGTCTCAAGAAGTCCCACTATAATTAATACCAGTGATGTCAAAATCTGTCCTGAAGCATGGCAGTGCCATTTCACTGATCGCTTACAATTTCACTTCCCGTAAGGACGCAAGCATGTGGAATACAGCCTTACTCATGGAGACAAGGCTGGTCTTCTCCAAATATACGTATATACGTGTAAAAATAAAAGTGCTTGTTAAAGGCTTGAGACCCACAGAAATTACAGGATCACAGACTTGCTGATTTCAACAGGCTGACAGGAGCCTGCCCGTTCACGTCTTCAGACTTCGGACTAAGCCTCACACAGTTGCAGTTCCTTTTCTAGCTTACAAAAACTATCACACATGCGAACAATAAAAGGATGAGAAAGTTTCCTGTTTTCCTTTTGGGGAAGGGAACACAGCACAATTACAACAGGTTTTCTATTGGCTAAAATAAGAAATATATTTCAAGTTCAGACATTCTTGATAAAGCTGACAAAGGACAGACAGGAACAAAAGCTGCTTTAAGACCTCGCCATTCCCACTAATTACAAGAGGAAACAACTAGCTTGAGAAAAAAATTACAAACCTCACCGTCTTACGTGCTAGAAGATCTGAACTACTTATTTACCTCTTAAAGTCTAAAATGGCAATTAAGTCTATTTTAAATATCTTAATTTCATATGTTAAAATGACTGACTTGAAAGCGTATTGATGAAGTACATTACACCTCTTTTCCTTTACATCAGGAAAAAAAGTTGTGCTAAATGAGATTTTTGCCAATAGCATTACCGTTAACAATAACGTTTTCTTAACATGTTGTTAGCAATCACAATATGGGTGATGGGAAAAAGGAGGCTAGACAGCAAAGGGCAGCTTCATTCATTGCAAAAAGCTGCTGACCCCATCGGAAGCTAGCTTACAAATTTACCATCACCACAAAAAAAGGAAGAAAGCAAAAAGGAAAAAAAAAAGACTGCAGACATCCATTTCTGGAGTTAAAAAGGAATTCTCTTTTTCTTCTTCAGCCACCAGCACTTTATTCAGCTACCTTCTGCTGTCACGACTCTCTTTTTCCTTCTCCAAATGAGCAACAGATGCAATCAAAGCAGAACAGCTCATTCTAATGGAAAATTCCCACCCAGTTTCCAATTTAAGGGTATTTCCTAACTACCAAAACCTACCCATATGAAGGGACAGAATATCAGTCACGTCCCTGCGCTTGTTTGTTACCATGGACAGGGAGAGCTCCTCTCCAAGACATCTAAGCAGCTTATCTGAATGCAGTGGTATTTTAAAAAGCCAGATAACTAATGAAGTAATTTATTAAAACTCATGCAGTGTTTTATGAACAGCTCTGCTCTGTATCAGTGAACAAAACCGAAAAAACCCTCATTCATACGGTAGTACTTACATAATAGCATCAGCTTTAAATTACAGCTTACCCAGGCCTGAATGATTCAGCCACAGACAAATCATTTGGGTTTTTTAGTGGGCTTCAGCCAAATGATTGCAACATGCAGTTTTAGCTTAAAAGAAAAATTATGAAACTGTAAAATCTCAAGGTGTAATTTTATTTCAACAAACTGTGACTCACAATCAAAAAAAGTAAGGAAATTTGGGATGCAGATGAATGGAATTATTATTTCTAAATATATGGATGAGAAACAAGTGGTGTGCTGTATTTTCAAATGCAGCAATTAACTGGTATATATAATGTTGCAGGTAAAAGAACTCCAGGGCCACATTTAACGGGAAGACTGAAAACATTTTAACAGAATTTCAATATAAGTCTAGTGTAAAATGGAGGCCTGGGGATTTCAAGTTTTCTTTATGCAAGCTTTATCAACAATACTGTACCAAAATGAGATCTGCATAAGACAAAATCTGAATTAGACCTTTTGCTCTTTACTGTAAGTACTGAGACTGTTAACAGAGAGGAAACGGCTTTAGATTTTTGTGTAGGCTACTTAACTCTAACACCTTCTGCTCCCATATAAGCAACAGATGAGGATTTTGATTAGAATGTGGTCACACTGACTACTTTAACATGACAGACCAGGTTTTGACATATTTCTGAGCTGTAACCTGCATTGGGTTTTGTCAGTAATGAGTAAGTAGACCATGAACAGTTATACCCATTCATGTTAGATTTGAGTCACGAAAGCAACAACGGCAGTAAATCCAGCTGCAAAGCCAGAGTTATGCAGTCCAAGGTGGAGAAGGATTCTAAGAGAAGAACATCCAAACATTTATCAACTCTAGTTTTGAGAAATCTGTATTTCTTCAAATGTTTTGGAAGGTCTGAAATCATGTATCTATGAAGTTCACAGCCCCATCCTCTTCCTTTTCCTTTGAAACATGCTTCTTGCAAATCTCTTAGCATGAATCTAAACTATGGTGTTCTTGAACTGTACCCCACTGCAGTATGTTTTGAGCAGGAACCTCATCACCTACACGTCTCTCACAACTTAAAGTACTGTTGGTGCTACTAGCATAATTTTTGTTTTACTAATATTTTTGAAAAGCAGCTCAAATAAACATACGTGTCATTTTCTGCTGTTCCATTCTATAGTTTCAAGCAGTTGTGAAACATAGCCTAATTTAGGGGGAGACTGGGTGATGGGAAGAATCAAAACCTTTAATAAACCCACTTAAAAACCATCAAAAAGAACAAAACGTTCGGTTCAAAGCTGTTGTTTCAGATTTTTATTGCTGATTACTTTAAGAGCTCTTCTTTTACCATCACGATTACAAACCTCAGCAGGGAAGTCACAAAATGTCCAAGTCACTTCAGAATAGTACCAAACCACCCACGGAAAGTTCTCCAAGCTGATGCTTCCCTGCTGTTAGCCAAGGACTGGCATTACTGCTTTTGTTACAGATACAGACTGATTCCAGGCATAAAATGCGCAGTTCTGGCTCACAATTTAGTATTTTTATCATAGCTATACGAACTCCCACCTATTTAAGTGGGAGTTCAGAATGCCTAATAAGCACAAGACCAGACCTAATGTGCTGTTCCATGCTATTTTTGTCTTTAAAGACAAAGTCTTTTAAGCACAAATTCTGGGCACAAAAGATATGCACAAGTAAAGACACGCACACAACATTAAAAAGCACACAAGAAAAACAAGTGCTTCTGCTCTCCTCTTGTGATCTGGAAACCTTAACAGTGAAAATTAAGGAATTTTATCCACACAGGGAGTGTGGTGTCTTTTTATATCTTCATTATCTGAAGTGGTCTGCTGCTTTAGCATCTGACAGTTTGTCACATCTGTAGACAGCACTGAATTGTCAGCAATGGAGAAGGCAGCTAACATAACAGATACCTGCTGACTAATTCTTGTCTTTCATTTAGCTGACTTAAAGCATCTCTGTTTACTCCCCATTTGATCTCAGAATATTAGTCTCCTCTTATTTCATAATTCCCAGCTCGATTTAGGGTTCTTTCATTAGGAAAATAGCAACACGAACAAAGGACCTCATAACATCTCCCAGTACTTCAGATGTCCTCACATGACTCAGTAATATTTACCACTGTTAAGACCAAAAATACACTTATCTGTACTTTATCCCAATTTTTATAATAAAAAACCTATATAGGATGCTACTTAAACATGCAAACACACTATATAGACAGCTAACATTGCATTCTTCATCCACTTACCTGAACAGAAATACATAAATAAGACAAACACAAATTTGGAACGGAGAATTTTACTGAAATTATTGCAAAATTTGTCATAGGTCTACACCAGTACACTGGGCAGTGCTCCTATGAACTTAAGCTGCCTATATCAAAAAACACTTCAACATCTTTGTCTACTGTTGAAATTGCTTGCACAAAATAATTTAGATGTAAAAATTTAGATGTATGGTATACTTATGTCACTAGAGGAAAGAATAACTGGCAATTTTTGGGGAAGAGAGTTAAGAAATAAAACACTTGAGAGCTAGAAGCAGACAAAAAAGGGAAAGGTGCTGGGAAATAATATTGTCCTAAAGACAAAGTTACGAACTAGAAGACATAAAGCAAATACTTGTACAAATACTGCCATTTAAGAGAATCTCTCTTGAAAGAAGTCCCACTGACACCATCTGCTTCTTTAGAGTGAAATTGCTGGTATTGCCTTGGTTGTTTTAGCATTACTTTTTCTGTGAGAAGAGCTAATTTTCCTCCAAATGCTCTAGCCGCCTAATGAATCTGCCAGAAAAATCACTTTCATTGCTGGGACAGTGACCCATGAAACAACATCAAGGAGTTGCGCTCTTGCTTTTCTAACCACCGACTAACTGTAGTCTTTGAACTACTAAATCTTGCAGAAACACCTTCTAGAAAGACTAAGGTATCTATCTTCTGACCCTCTATGAACAGCTTCTCTCATACAAGTTACTGCACACAGTGATTAAAGCATTAAATAGCTAAAAACCCAGCAGCCTTATCAGCGAGAAGACAGTCACTTGTTGGGTTCACGCAAACAGGGGGAGGGAGGAGGTAAGCAAAAGGCATCTACAAATAGTCCTCAAGGTTTTTAAGGCAATGACAGCGCAGGTGCGACACACAGGCCCAGACCTTCACAACCACCTACCCAGTTTCTAATTATCAGATAAACTGCATTCACTGAGGAAGAGAGCGCACCTGGCACCCACGCCGAAAGGCCAGATCCCCAGGAGCCACACCAAGATTCGCACCAGAGCGGAGAGCTAAGGGTGGCAATGGAAGGGCAGATGGAAAAGTTCCCCCCCAGCCTAGGGCCACTATGCAAACCTCATCTCATGATCTGTTATACATGATGTAATCTGACACTGAAAACTATACAAAAAGCATGTACATAAAATTGAGATTTGCAGCCTGCAAGGTGAGCAAGCCCACTCTGACCCCGTGCTGCCACGGCTAGGATGCTTCCAATGGCTTTAAATGAGTGTCATGACTCCAGTCACACTGTACTGCAAATTATTGCTTTCTCTCAAGCTAGCGTACGGCTAATCTTCAGATCAGAGCCACTTGTTCCTCAACTGGAGAGTCAAATTATTGTACATTAAACACAGTCTCATCTTGTTACTAAGTGCGCAAAGTCAATTCTTAGAAACTTAAAGGATTCAAACCCAAGCAAGTTAAAGAAGAGAGAGGAGGAGGCTTGAATTGACGTGGCATTTGCTTAATATGCTGAACACTCTCTAAAACTTGAATGCTATGAGTCAGCGCTTCTCATGTCAATGATTATAGTAATTAACAGCAAGAACATTAGATTTGTGTGGGGATAGAGGTAAATTTAGGTCTTTAGAATGATGTATTGAGCAATCAGCATCAGTTAATAGGCAGGCTGGCCACAAGCGCAAAAATAATTTCCTATATGAGCAAGAATGTATAAATCAGAGCCAAATTTATTCAGTCACAAGAGGTGGTGGTGAGGCATCATGCTCCAGACTTACCCTCACTCGACCCTTGCAACAACCTTTCTAACGTTTAAAAAATATGGAAACACACTTTTACTTTTAACAAACATGGTATTTTAGTCACAGGACAGGTTTTGCCATTATCAGCAAATTTGCCTGTTGAGTTACAGCACAGCACAGCATTTATTACTTATTCAGGCCATTAGAAAAATATATTTACATCTGTTACTTGGAACTCAAAATAGACAAAATAAATCCGTATTTTGCTTTTCAAAAATTTCTAGCCAGGTTTCTCCTGTCTCCTTAGAATTCAGTATCACAAAACAAAACAGTATCCACAAATATCCACTACAGTCTAACAGGCAAATCCTGAGCACTCTGCCAGTGGTGATGACTTTCTCTCGCACTTATCTATGGCCTTGAATACAAAAACTTATGGTTAGGACTCATTCCGCAATGCAGGAGTCATTTAATACTGTGCTGGTTTTGGCTGGGATAGAGTTAATTTTCTTTATAGCAGCTAGTATGGGGCTGTGTTTTGGATTTGTGCTGAAAACAGTGTTGATAACACAAGGATGTTTTAGTCACTGCTAAGCAGTGCTGACACAGAGTCAAGGCCTTTTCTGCTTCTCACCCCACCCCACCAGTGAGTAGGCTGGGGGTGCACAAGAAGCTGGGAGGGGACACAGCTGGGACAGCTGACCCCAACTGACCAAAGGGATATTCCACACCATGTGACATCATGCTCAGCACATAAAGCTGGAGGAAGAAGAAGGAAGGGGGGAACATTCGGAGTGATGGCGTTTGTCTTCCCAAGTAACCGTCACGTGTGATGGAGCCCTGCTGTCCTGGAGATGGCTGAACACCTGCTGCCGATGGGAAGTAGTGAAGGAATTCCTTGTTTTGTTTTGCTTGTGTATGCAGCTTTTGCTTTCCGTATTAAACTGTCTTTATCTCAACCCACGAGTTCTCTCACTTTTACCCTTCTGATTGGCTGTGTGGTGCTTAGTTGCTGGCTGGGGTTAAACCACAACAAATACTCATACATCAAGTGACATTCTGCACAGCAGATTTGCATCTATTCTATGGGAAAAAACCACAGAGAGCTGTCCTATTAGCAGGATAGTAACACCACCTCTCATTAAGAACTATACTCCAAAGCATACTGAAGTTCTGCACAGAAAAGCCTGGGATAAGAAAGTGAGTTTGGCCAAAGCGACCAAGTGAAGCATTAATTCAGAATTACTCTACATCAAGTGCTGCCAGGAGTATTCCCATAGAGCTAAATTTGCAGACGAAAGTTGCCACCTGTAGATTCCACCCTCTTTTCCAGTAGAGCTAAATAAAATACATAACAGCACCGCATTTGTACATACACAATTATATTAGACATAGGGTAAAAAATATTAACGCTCAAGAGGAGACTGCCACCAACATTACCTTTTTGATTTCATCTTCAAATGCCTTCTCCAGGTATTTGTATCTCCTGATAAGTTTATTGAAGACCTAAAGATAAACACAGATTAACTTAAAAAAAATGTAACAATTGCAGCCATCCTTCTTTACAAAAAAGGCAAAGGGAAACAAGACTGCCACTACTGAATCAATAAAGGATATTTTTGACTAATCCATAAGACAATATTTTTTTATTATTTCCACAGCAGGAAAGAAAGAGTAGGAAGCACTGCTGACTTCTTACACCCTAATATTCCACTGCACAGCTTTCCTTTAGACATTGTTTCCAGGAAATAATCAGCCAGCAGAATGATATTTCTGCAGACAACTGTTGCGTTGTCTGTCTCATGGCAGACCATGAAATATCCTTCTCTATTAGTTTGTTCACAAGTGGAAAAATACAAGTTTTGCAATTCTTGCCTCATAGAGCAATGTTTGAATCAGAATTTACTACAGTTTAAGGGTTGCCTTTTTTGTATTTCTCAAAATTTTATTCCTACTCTACTTTTCACCCTATCCACAGATCAAAAGCAGGGGAAAGGAGGAGGAGAAGGAGGTTAACTCTGCACCCTTCCCCTGGTAATGCAGCTCTCTGGGGAAGCTGTCAGGTGTAAACCAATGGAGTGAGACAGTCAAGTAGCACTGCTGGGCATCTTCAGTAGGTGCAGGATCTTTGTCAAATCCACTAACACGAATGCTTACAACAAAACACGCTACTGCCAGGGAAAAGAGGAAGAACATTTGACAAAGCTTTTACAACAAGTATGTTTTTGGAAACACTTGTTCTCCAGTTTTCACCATTTGTTTCCCATCATGCGACCACAGATTATGAAAGCAGAAGCAGCACAGGCGCAGGGTGCATTCAGATGGAAGAAGGGAGAGATAAGAAATTAAATAAACAAATCACTGCTTTCACTACTGTACAAAGAGCACAAAACATATGACTCACTGTCACAGGTAAAAAGGTTTATATGGGGAACAAATGACATTATTGTCAGGCTGGATGGTGGTGGTGGTGGGAAATTAAGTTTAGAAAGTTTCAATTCACTTTTCAGAGAACGTAAAATACATCCAAACATCCTAAATGGTAGTATTTTGGCTCAGAACAAGTGAAAATCAAGTTGTGGCCATGCTGAAAGGCAGAGAGACAGAAAATTCTAATAAAATAAGGCATAAAATAAGGTGTAAGACAAAAATGTAATCTAGCATCTTGTTCATATTTCCAAACAAAATTTTATATATTTTTAAGTAAGTCCCTGTAAATGACAGAAGTACACTTCATAAGCAAATAATCTGCTAAAATATCAACGCTAGCTTTAGTCTTTTTTTCTTGAAGACTTTTCACTCTTTCAATTGTTTGCATGACTAAAACCACAAAAAATAGCCACACTACTGGTTCATTTGGGAGTCAGAGTAAGAAATTACCTAGAAGATAAGGAAGCTCCACACACTATTTTAGCCTAGCTCCACTTTTTCAATATACAATAAGAGCTCTATTTCCCATTATGCATGAAAAAAACTGGCAAGGTCTATAAAAGGATATGTCTTCTCAGGATTTAACTCCAAACTGTTGACTTATTTTTGTGGCTTTTGGTTTGAAATACAGAGAATACATTGAAAAATCCACTGCTTGAAATACCGAAGCCTTCCTTTCCATTTTCCAACATGCAACCTTTAATATTAAAGTTAAATTTCTCCTTGGAGAAATGGTACTGCCATTATTAGCAAACCATTAAAATATTAAAATTCAAGAAGACAGAATCAATGCTTTTACCAATAACACAGGTTTTCCTGAAGTAGAATAGCCTGTTTTTAAGAGACGATAAAGCTCATACACAAGATATCTTGACTCCCTTTCCAGAAATAAGTATATTTCACTTCTTCAGATTATCAAAGATGTGGTTTTAAAGGAGCTTTCTGCTATTTAGCAAACATTTGTTACCAATGCAGATTCTGATCCCAGCTCCCTTTAAATCAACCATGCACCTTTTCAGCAACTTACCACCCTCAACACCTTAGCAGGGACAGTGGCTTTTATGCTTTCAATTACTGTCTCCAGCATCCCAATAATAACTAGTTATTTAAAAAGATAAATATGTTACTCAATTAACAATAGACTTTTGACATATTTTAGTTTCAATGGTATTGCATTTTTATGCAATCCTACTTGTATCCAAAATTGCATGGTGGCTTTGAACTTTCAATAGAATTCTTACTGTATTTTGTCATATAATTGTTATCTTCCATTAAGGAGTTACACAACATTAGCTTCTCTTCAATAATGTTTTAAGCTTCACTGCTTATTTGTGTTAATTTCACATAGGCCTATTTGCGCAAGCCTTATTCCTGCAGAAAGAAATTATATATCCCATATGTAGGAGAAATGAAAGCTCTTGGAATATATGCCCAATTCCAAACTAGTTATACAACTAATGGTTGGAGGCGTGAGCTTTATATTTTTTGTCATTCACATACTTCACGTGTTTCTAAAAATATGTTCATACAAATCTTTCAGGCTGCATACAGAAAAGGTCAACAAAAATAATAAGGATGGTGTCTAAAAATATACTGAACCAACAGCAGACTGAAATAAGTAGGACTGCCTTCTGTAAAAGAAAGCATTGCCAGCTGTGATCAGATTATCTTAGTCATCCTATTTTCTTACCTAAAATTCATAGGTTAGGGCAGATTACTGGTTAACTGGATTTTCAATTGCCCTGTAACTAGCCTATTGCAGCCTAGACAGTCTGCAGATGTTCCACTGTAATCCCTTTTGATACATAAATGGAAAACAGTAATCAACCACGCCTTTACTGACCTGAGCATAATTTCGGATGGCATCATGATCTTCATCTGCAAAAAATACACAGTGGTTGGTCATCTTGGTCTTGTCATTGTCATCTATGCGTGTGCCTCCAGGAGCTAAGAAAGGGGGAAAAAAAAAAAAAAAAAAAAAAGGCAAGAAACAATTTCTCACTTTAGAGAATGTTCTATAATTACAAGATTTAATGGGTCTCATAAGTCTTGTGTTAGTATCACTGAGGCAAAAAGGCAAGGGGAGTGGGGGGAAGAGAGAGAGACAGAACTTTGCAAGGCTGTGGTGGCACCTGACAGAAGGGACAGCAGGCCGATATGCTGCACCTTAGATCACACAGGCCTCACAAGACTGAGAGATTCAGGTCACACTAAGGAATCTTAGCTGGTTTTGAGGACTGAGTGTGATCCAATAAGTATGGGTTGGAGCATAACCCTTGCACATAACTACTACTTTAAACACCACAATAATATAAATCCTTTCCAAAGAGAAAAGTATTAGCACTCTGTTAATAATTTGAGGACTTGGAACATCTCCCTAACCCCTCTAATACTTACCAGGCCAATGTAAACATTCAAAACACTGCTGCAAAAGTTTTCTCCTAGCTTATTTTGTTGAGAGCTTTTTACCTAGATATTTCCACTGGCTTTTGTTTCCTGTGTTACCTGAAGTCTTACAGAAACGTCTTTTCTTCTTACATACCAAAGAGCAGGAAGCAGGAATCAAACCAACATGACCAGTAAAAAGAGCCAACTTATTCAAAATACAGAGGAAGGCGAAAGGCGTTTTCACCCATGCTGCCAGTCATACCTGGGAGAAATGCCCCATGAACATCCACTAAGCACTCCTCATTATCCTTCGCTTCTCCTCTTAGTTAGCCTTTGTTGCAACGTCTACAAAGCAAGCTTTGCAACAGCTAATAACCTGGAGTGCTGTATTACACCTTTTCAGGCTAATAAATTCCTCTGTTTCCCCTAGTTAGCGTCTCTCATCTTCTTTGCTGTTGCATTTATATGCCGTTTCAGCTCAGACTGAAGGCTTCTCAGAGCAGTATCCATTTTGTGTGGTATTTGCAGAATGCCTCACACAATCAAGCCCCTAGGTATTACTGCACTACAAACAATAAACAATTCTATGATACGAGATACAAGAAGTATCTAGATAAGTGACATCATAATACAGTTTATAGTTTCCACTTCGTTAGGCAAGACAGCATCTTAAAAGAAGCAAGGCTGATCCTCAAAACTCTGCATCAGGTACACTGCAGTTTACCTAGCATGCTGCCAGCTACCAAAATATCAAAGAGTGTGTCAGCATAGCGGCGATAATCAAGCCGTGAGCCAGTTGCATCCAGAAACTTGGCTATAGCCTCCAGATCACTCCCAGCTTCATTGAGGCCTTGGACAATCGTATCCCTGAAGACTGTGGGTTCAAATTTCTCCTTTTCATCTGGAACAGAGATAAAGGAGAAGGAGAGAAAGTCAGTTTGAAACTTTCTGTTTAAAATCCCCTATCAGCCAGCAATTGAAACGACCATGGCACCTAAACATATTCTTCCCGTTCTGGTTAATGCACCAAAAGTTTGTTTGGTTGGCTTTTATTGCCTCTGGAAATTTTGCAGTGTTTACCTTTGCTTCCCTCTGCCCCTCATCCCCTCAAAATACCAAGACACATACAAACATATAGGAATAAATAAATAAAAGGGAGGAAAAGCAACTATTGAAATTGTTTTCAAATTTCATACTCTTGCTTCTCTTGTTGAAGGTATTATCAAATGTGCTTATCATTATGCATTGCTAAATCTGGTAACAGAATAAAGGGTATGTCAGTTATGTGTAAATAATCTCACTGCAGGAACACTCCATTTTTCATTTCTTGATATTTTTCTTTAAATAACTATGGTTGCATATCTAAAATGTTTTCAAAAAGACAAGTCTTCAGGAAAAGAGGAGATCAAGGTATTCATAAAAATACTTTTAGCGTAAATATTTAGGATCCTGCCACACGGCGTAACCAAGAGTTTATCTTTCATATTCACAGACCTAAGCAGCGCTAGGAACACAGAAATGCAGCGCTCACATCACATTTTCTACAGTTGTCCCTGGTTGAACTCAGTTAAGGTACAGTCTGACCCCCAGACAATATCCCTATGTCAAGGCCATTAGCCACAACAGATGTAACTGCAACCTCCAGATAAAGCTAGGTAGATTTACCCATACCTCCTGCTGCTTTTTCTTGCAGGCTGTTAACAGTTTACCACAGACACTTGAAGCTTTTTAGCAAAGCAAGTCCTGACTTTCTCAAGGGCACATACGAAATGTTTGTTACCGTCAAAATAACTCTGAACTTCAGAAACACAACTGCGAGCTGTTCTGTGACACTCAAAAAACAAAACTAGCTTGTTATCACCTGCTGACACAAATGTTGTTACAAGTTCTTTAAAAAACCTGCACATATTATATCCAGAAGATAAATCCAGGGATTTTAGTTACTAAGATGAACGAGGATTGGTAAAACTCCTGTCTAAACATGTGCAGTCTGAAATGTGCCAGCTGCAACCCTTGCAGGCTTTTTGGGAGAAGAGGTTCTGGACATTACACATCCTCTGGCTGCAGGTTTCCTTTCTCTGTGACTCATAGTGCAGCTTTTTATCCCAAATATTAACCAAAAGACCTTGGTTTCCAGTAGCCTTTCTTCCCCTAATCTCTTTCCTCCAGCCACATTAGCCTTACGGCAATTAAATAAGTATTTTACACACAATGCCTACTTTTATCAGCTTTATTATTTCTAATACATAAACATTTCTCTCTCTTCTTGTTCCCCTGCCTGTACCTGGGGTGTGCTCATTCTACCATCTTCAGTGCATCACTTGCACATTCTCCCCCTCTTTCAATGCATTCCCTTCCCCCATAACAATTGTACCTGGAAAACATAAGCAGTCCCTCCCACTCAGTGTCCCAGGCCATCGGGAAGCTCAGGCGTCTAGTCAACCTGTCCTTCCAAGGAGCCTGGCAGCAGCACACAGCCAACAGCAGCTCCAGGGCTGTCTGTCAAGTGCTCAGCTGCACTGGAAAAATGAGGCATCACCTTATTTTCCAGAAATCCCCTGCTACGCCTAGCTTTTAGTGGCTTGTTGACTCTATTACCTATCTCCAAGTGGGGTGCTGCCCCATCCCCTGAAGCTGACCTCCGCAGACCAAAGCTGAGGATTACTCAACTCCATGGATACCCATATACATACAACACTATGATTGTGTGCATCGCTCATGCAACCACCTGTTCCCAACCCCAGCTCGTCCTGAAGCGATGCACACAATCATAGTGTCAACCTAGCTTCTCCCCTACCACGGTCTCATCATCCAATAAACTAATCAATATGCCCCTTCCCTGAACAGCAAGCAACTTCTTCCCAGGCTTTTACTTCACCCCAGACCTTGGAGATATTCAGGCTCTCAGTTGTGTTACCTCAACTTTCAGCTGTGATGAAGATCTGGAGTCTGCCATTGGAGTAACCATCTCTCGTATCTTCAGGGCATGCCCATGGTGGACAAACCAGAGAGGGTCAAGTGGGGAAACTGAAGAACCGTGGAGAAATGCCTACAGAGAAGCATACTACTGGAATCCCATCTAAGCTATCAGACCAGTTACCAAATACTCAGTTGCAACTCTCTTCTAACTTGAAGTACTAAAACAACCTAACACAAGCAACAAACCAACCAACCCACAAACAAACAAGCCTTTTACTGAAGTGTAAGTACTTCAGTATGTGTACTTCAGGCAGTTTTATTTGCACACAAGAAACCCAGATCCACCCATAAACAAATATCTGAGCATCATTATTTTCTTTCGGGTTACCAAATAAGTATGTATTATTTGCAGGGAAAAAAAAATGTTTGATGACCAGTAAAATGAGAGAGTTCTGTCTTAAGAGATGAGTTTAAAAAAAAAAATTCTATTTCACTTTCTCAACTGTACTTTGTCTAAAAATTTAAGATGTTCATGTCTAAACTGAAAGGTGTTATATGCTTGGTATCATGGGTACACAGTGCTCAGTACAAACACAAACACCATGATTAATATTTCTTAGCTGTTTTAAAGAGATTCTTCTCGGGCCCCAGAAGTCCTCCTCTCATCTGGAGTACCCTACTATTTTCTTGTCTATCACAATCTAAAAATTTACACAGGAAGAGGAGGTAAACTCATTGCGTGAAAAATGATTTCTAATTTTATTGAAACATTTTCCTACCAAGCTAATGTACTGAAGAGGAATATGCTGATGTAGGACAACAGGGTGAGTAAGAAGCCATCATCAAGAAGTGGTAACAGTATGTTGAGCTGTCAAGTACATAATTACTAAACAAGCACAGTTTCAATCACGGGCTAGCGGAGGCAGGTGTAGCTTGCAGATGTGATGCATACAATATCCAATGCAGCGCTGCTATACACAGCTTTTCATTTTCATCATGTTCCCGGATCCTTATTTCCTTTCTTTTGCTTCTAAGGAAATCACAAAGTACACTTATACCTCCCTCCTTAAGAATTAGTATTAACTATTAAACAGAAGGCCCGCAACTATATTTCTGTAGAAAAATGAGATGCCATTTTGGTCCCCCTTCTGACTTCATGTTAATGTAAAGGTGTTAATATTGACTTTTTACTAGACGATTTTCATTCTGAAAGTAATATGCGTTGTTTAGCTTAGCTTCTTTTTATGCTGCCATTTACCTTTTTGTACCAGTTTTTTTAGCAGATATTAACTTTATGTTATCTATACCATGGGAACAAACTTGGGTCTTAGATTTGTCAGCTTACTTTAAACAATACGCACTGTTTGTTCCTGTTAATGCTGCAGGAAGCTTTTTGTCCCATAGGTATTTGTCAACTGTCTGGATACATACATTTTCCTTATTTCCTACTGGCATTTTTGCTACTCCCATTTCCTCCTCTTCCATTTCAGAAGACACAAAGACATCAATTTGCATGCATGCAAGTACAGTGCAGTCAATACAATCCACATCCCACGTATATGCACCATAAGCACAAATCCCGGCCAGATGCCAACTACTGCTGACCCTCACCAAAAAAGCAGTATTCAACAGGTACAGAGATTATACTAAGAACTAACCAAACTATTTTCTTTGCCCAGATTGCTAAAACCTTGATAGGGAACTGTGAGAGGCCTCCTTCTGTCAAAAGGTTCCTCCCTTTACAACATCATTTTTCTTTCTTCAAATCTTTTTAAAGTGATTTTAATGCCTGCCACTATATATGCTGGAAGCAAGGTTTACACCTTTTATTAGGTCAACTAATAGAACTGGAAGGAGTGGAATTTATAAGCTCCTCCTTCATAGTCCTCTCAAAAATGTTTTAGACACTAAGCACACTTTCAAACTTTAAAGAAAAAAAAAATATCGTCTTCTTCCTTTTTTGCTCTCTGAAAGCTCAAAAATTGTTTGCATTCAGAGATCAGTGGCAGTGATAGAGTTCATATGGACAATTATTTTTATTAGATGCCTGACTGCCATGTTACACCTCACTGTCTC
This sequence comes from Aptenodytes forsteri, assembly GCF_000699145.1. Taxonomy (NCBI): domain Eukaryota; kingdom Metazoa; phylum Chordata; class Aves; order Sphenisciformes; family Spheniscidae; genus Aptenodytes; species Aptenodytes forsteri. Next base: position 5,689,836 of record NW_008795527.1, read on the forward strand.
CTCAGATGGCAGTGCTCCTGGGCGCTTCAGAAGAGGAAAGAGTATTGTGAGACACAAATCAACCAGTAAAAACTGGCAGTTCTCTCAACCAGCTCACTCCCCCCAGCATTTGTGCGTTTCAGACCCCACTGCCTGCCTGTTACACACAACAGACTAGTCTCCAACGACTGAAATGCCATGTTCAACCACAGCCACTGCACTCTCTCCTACCTGGGTGAAGTTTCACGACTCCCTGATATACTGACAGTCAGGAGAAAAAAACCTAATCATATCTTCTTATGTCCGAGACGTAACAGTCTGCGACACTGCTATGGTACAAAAAGAAAAAGTATATACAAACAGAAAGGAATAAACATGGTAGGAAGCCATTTCTCTTCCTCGAGCCCTCTGCCTCCAGAAAGAAAACAGGTATCTACAATTTTCTAAGCAGGGTCCTCAAATATTAAGGCAACCAGGATCCCACCATATTTGAAGAAGAGATTTTATGCTTTAAGCACATAAAGAAGTGTTTGCATATTAAGATTTCTATATTAAAGCCATTTAATATCCCCAATCCCATTTAAGCAATCTCTCAAAAAACCAAAAAAAACCACCCCCCCCAATCTTCCAGACTGCCTCCCAAGTCTTCTCCTTCTTCCATGTAGTCAATGAGTATCTATTGCCACTTCCAATCACTGTAACAGAAATTCAAGAGATGGGCACAGAAATACAAATAAAAGCTCTTTATTTATTCTAATTATTACTTGTATTAAATAGGAGTCAGAGACCAAATCTGCATTAGGACCCATTATGCCAAATACATTGCAAACCAGGGACTGAAAATAAAGCCTTTATGAGAGAGAGAACGTTTTCTAAGACAATTTTAGCAAATAACATGTGCGCCATAATTGACTGACCTAGACTGAATAATACATTGGATCAATCCAGCAGTATGCATATCTGATTGCTTTTACTGGTTGATCTGACAGGTATTTCTCTGGGGACTGTTAATTCCATTCCTCTAGCTACATCTATGCTGTTGCTAGTTAATGCAGTGTAGAGCTACTGCACCATGCTGATAGAAAGTTAATCCCACTAATTACTGGAGCATCGTGACATTTATTTGCAAACAATATAAGTTTCATTTTTTAATTAGTTATACCTAAAAACATTGCATGTGCATCATAGAAAGGACATTTTCCATTTAAGAGACCACACAGGTCAAACTAACTGAGAAAGTGATGTGTACAAGGGAGGAAAGACGAGAGAAAGCTGGCACTGCTTTTTAACACGACTGAAAACAAACTATTTTGCAATTCTCATCCAAGCTTCGTGATCATCCTAGATCTTAAGACACTCACCCAGCTCTTCAGACTCGTGATAGAATTTGTAATTTTCTGAGAAAGGTTACAAACTCTTTTTATTTCTCTCATCCACACTGAGAAAATGCTCTTATCTACATTTTCTGTCACAAGACGTTAAGACCAGGTGTTAGCTTTTGATCAGAAACAGGAAAGTCAAGATGGAAAAAGTCTGTTACATGACAGACAGGAACCCCACCTGTGTGTGCTATAACAAACTGCTATTGCAACAGCAAAAAATCTAAGCCTTCTTTTCACAAACCAGACATTTTTTTTGTGAAAAAAATAAATCATTTATTACATATATTTTTGCTCTCTGCCTCAAAGTGTTGGGCATTCATCTCAGACCCTAAACCATGACAAATGAACTCTGAGTATAGTATGAGCAAGCATGTTAGGATGACACTCGCTGTACAGAATACCCGGATGATCAGTATAATTAGCACCACTTAGCTTTCCTTAAAAATTGGTGCAATATTGTACATAAGGAAAGAGAGTGTTGGTCATGTTTACAGAAAATCAGTATCACAATGAGTAAAATGGTAATTGTTTTATTTTAACAATAAAACCAAACTACACTAACACAGCAAAAATAAGTATTTGTGAAAAAGGAGCTTTGACCTCTTGTTACAGAAAGCAGGGCCAACAAAATGATCTGACCATCTCATGGAGAAGGAAGGTGAGAGAATTCCTCTTCAGATGTGAAAGGTTCATTTATAGAGATGGCATTGATTTGAGTCAAAGAAAAAACAAAAATCAAAACAAAAAAAGCCAGATTTTCTTTACGCAACCTTTAAACAAAAGCTTGTATTTTGCCTTCTTAGTTGAAAGGCACATTTAAAGAAACACCTGAAACAAACATCTAATAAATCTTCTTCCTCGTATGTAAATACACTGTAAACTCAGTTAGAATCTAATTTTTTAACTGAGGCTTCTACAAGAATTAATCGCTAATAAACCCAAATTTTACAGGAAGTCCTAAGATATATAGAGAAAATAATAAAATTTGTAGAGTTTAGTTAAAAATAACATCTGCACTCTTAACATGGCTGAAGAGAAGGGGAGAAAAACCTTAATCGTATTGAACTTTCACTTATTCCACCTGCCCTGTTTCTAGTCCTTTTAACAAAGAGGAAAATAAAGTTAAAAATGTAATGTAACCTACCCCTCTTCCTAGTTTTGAACCGCTGGCCTGTTAGCACCGGCTTCTGATTCTTATTCAAAAATTTCTGGAGGAAAAAAAAAAAGAGAAAAAAGATATTTTTACTATGGCATTTACAGACAACAGCTTAACCTAAAGGCAAAATAAACATTCAGTGTAGTAAAATCCTAACATGTGAAAGGTAAAAGAAAGTTCTTGATGTATAGTCGTATACTAATAATTCACAGTATCTTAAAGACGAAGAGCACCATGATCCAAGAATAACTTTGATGAGGTGTGCTTCTCTCAAAACCTGGCTCTTAGCATCCCTATAAAAAAAGTGAAGGTTCAAACCCAAGCAGGAAGGTGATGGAGCCTCTGCCCTTACTGCCGGGGCAGGGGTACAGCAGCGCTGCCCACGCAGCAGATGGGGATGCTCGGGGGCAAGTATCTTAAAGACGAAGAGCACCATGATCCAAGAATAACTTTGATGAGGTGTGCTTCTCTCAAAACCTGGCTCTTAGCATCCCTATAAAAAAAGTGAAGGTTCAAACCCAAGCAGGAAGGTGATGGAGCCTCTGCCCTTACTGCCGGGGCAGGGGTACAGCAGCGCTGCCCACGCAGCAGATGGGGATGCTCGGGGGCACAGAAGCCGCTAGGACACAGGACTGGGAATGATCCTGGTGGGGCTCCGTGCCGCACAGGTCTTGCCCTCCGGCATGTTCACTGGGCAATCGGACTCCCAGGGCTACACGCCGTCCTTCTGAAGAAATGACTGCGGTCTAACCACAAAGACAATGTTTTAACAATCAAATCCCTCTCAAATGTTTCTTCCAAGTGTCACTATATCTTAGGAACTTTTAGTTCCTAAAAACCTGTATGCGTTGTAAAAATAATAAAAGATAACCCACTCCCCCCCCATCAATTTTGTGTATAAATACCTAGTTTAGGACCTATATGGCACATCATATAGTAACAAAAACAGAAGAAAAATATTGGGCTTATATTACTTCAGACCTTAACGGCGAATCTCAACATGCAACATTAAAAAATTTGGGAAGTGATCATATATTAATGCCATTTCATCTAAAGAAAACAAAACTATTTTTCAGCTTTGGATATAATTAGTTTAATCACACGAGACGCAGCTTGCACAATGAGCAGCTAAACCAACAGCTGAATACAAACAGCAGTGAATACAAGGAAGCTTTGCAGCACGTGGCAATCATCATGGGTCATCCCCCTGTCCTGCCAACAAGTGCCAGCGCTGGGACTTATGGGCCACCTACTTCATATCCTCCAGGTCATTAGGTCATTGTTACGTATGATTTGCTTGTCCAGAATTAAGCCTTACCATGCAAGAAGCTTTGTCCTTTGGGAATGTTCTTCTAATAAGTTTAGTTTTACAAAAATTTCTATTATTTGTATTTTTTCATTGCGGACTGCAGGTCTAGTTTAGAAGTACATACATTTGCCAACACTTCTTCCTACCATGAGCAAAGAGAAACTCAAGCTCTGTAGCTAGAAAGATGCCATCAATCACATGTTACTATCCAGGTAATGCTCTCTCTACCCCTGAAAGTTCATTTAACAACTCTATTAACAATGCTCCAGCTATACAGTATGTTCCCATTCACCAGACTACCTCTTCTAGTTGCTGCATCACTAGCTGGCCACTTCTGCAGCATTTCAAATGTTTAACTTTTATGTTAAATGTTAAACCACTGCTTTCCAGTCTAGGTCTACCATTTATCTGCAGTGAAAAACTTCTGCAGCATTTCAAATGTTTAACTTGGCAAACCACTGCTTTCCAGTCTAGGTCTACCATTTATCTGCAGTGAAAAACTGCCCACATGTACTGGAAATAGCCAGTAAAGTTCAGAGTCAAGACTGGTTTTGCTTCCTGCAAGTCATAAAAACTACAGAGACGCAACAAGCAGTTAAACTGAGAGGTTCACATTCATCACTGAGATTTAAAGCTATGGTTTTAACAGACCAAGGAGCATTTCAAAACAACTGCAACACTAAATAGCCTTCTGGAAAAACGATTTGCTCATCTGCAAAGGGAGTTAAAAATGGCAAACCATGATACCACGGGATCTTTTAAAGTGCTGTAGGATCCAAGCCTCCCTTCACAACAGAGCTCAAAAGTCTCTTTCCCCACTTAGCTGTCTCAGTGGCAGAGGAACAGGAGGTGCTTTACAAGTTAATTAGGCAGATAATCTAGCAGTCAACAGGGATAAGCAACAGCCCAGCCTCTAGCCAGTGACTGGCTAGATTTGACATATTTATCTGCTTTGTCTTTGTGCCCTTCAGTTATTTGTGAGACTGTTCTATCACATATAATATTCACCCAGGTATCTTTGATTGTTTTTATGCTTGGCCCCGATACCTTACGCCTTGTTCTGAGTCTAAAAGCGTTCATTTCAACAGATTGCAGGAGGAGCCCATGAGGTTTGGAAATAAAGTGTCGAGCAAGCCATGCAGCAGGTATAAATTAATCCTCTTGTCACAGCTCTTTCAGAGCACAAACATGCCATCAAACTGGGATCGACACTGCCCACTTCCTTAATTAATTCCCTGGGGGCAATGAAATGAATCACACCTGACCTTCAACCCAGACATACTGGTACGGTTTCCCAGTTGCTATAAAAGATATAAATGCACATGCTAAATTTCTAGCACTAGACTTCTCCTTTCCTTTGATGCAGTGTCTTTTTAAACTGCGAGAAGAGTTGCATGCACCTGACGCTTGACTATTGGATTTTAAAACTGCTCCCTGTGAATATAAAATATGCCCTTTAAGGCAGCTGGGAACAAGATTAAAAAAAACAGTTAAAGACTCCCCACTTGTGGCAACAGAAGAGACTCTTGAATAGTTAATTACTAGGAACACAGGATCTGCCTTTTGCTATATTTAGCTTTAAATGCACTGCGCTCTAATCTGCTCGAGTGAGGGTCAGGCTTCCTAAGGCGCTCCCTCAAGCCCTGGCCCAGGGAGAGCACAGGCACTTTCATCAAGAAACTGCAGCACAAGCCTGAGCAAAACCAACCCAGTGATCTATACGACAGCCCAGGATTTATCTATACTACAAATGACACCAGGTACTGCAAATGAGATTTTAAAGTGCTGTTGCCACCACAACAGGTGCCTGGATGATAGTTTAAAATTTACAAAAGTGAATGCAATGCAAAAACTTTTTTTTTTTTTTTAATCAAGAACACACCAACACCACCACAGAAGTGATGGCTGAAGGCTGTAAATTCAGGGTGGCAGCATACAAACTTGCACAGTACATTTGATTGCATCGCAGTGCAGCCTGCCTCCCAGGTGTCATGTAGCTATAAAGCCTTGAAATCATAAAAGACCTTGAACTATTACATATATTCTCCATTTTGAAAGGTACAGGATCTGAGCAGTTCAAAGCCAAAGGCAAATTTTGAAATGCCATCTAGAGAAGTCATAACCATTTTCAGAGGAGTAAAGATCTTAAGGATGGGTATGGGTAGGAAGGAAATAGCCTCAAAAAGAAAACCCAAACCACCAGTCAAACTTATATCTTGCAGCCCAACATCCTCCAGGATTCGTACGAATTGCCAGCAGGAAAAAGAGCAAGAGATGTGGAAATGATAGGTCTTTAGCACAGTCCTTTCACAGACTCCACTCTCCTACAGAAGATGGGAGACGCTCAGCAACAGATGCTTTACTCTTGATTCTCCTTTTAGGATCCAGAAAACCTCTTGTAGAATACTCATGTGTTCAAACTCCATGCCCAAACACTTTTTATTTTATAAGCAGGCAAGTCAGAAGCTGGGCTGACTCAAGCGGGAGATGTCAGACAGCAGTACAGAACCAGGCACCACACTCCAGAACGAGCTCATTTTCCATAAAAACCTCAAAATGTCTAAGCCTGCTGATAACTAACTTGCAGCTACAAAATTCTTCAGATAAATAAAAAAATGCATGACTTAAAACAGTTTCCCAAATTCCACTCCCACTCTTGTTAACAGGCTTCTACAAAACAGATTTATACTTAAAAAACATGTAAGTTGTTGAGTTGGTACATTCTCCTGAAACTGCTTGAAGCCCACAAGTTCAGCCTTCTCTACAGTTGCTTCTCATTTACATGCTAAAGACCCTAAACAGTTAAAATAAAACTGAGGGACATCTACAGTTGTAGACATCTAGACATGTATATATATATAGCAGTTTCTATAATCAACCAATCCTTCTCACACAACTAATAAAAACTAACAGAATTAATAAAACCAGAATTAATAAAATTAATTTATAAAACCAGCAACAAATGAAGTAAAAGTTACTTCAGAGCTTCAGCAAGCTTGAACTTGCTTAACAAGTTAGAAAAATGCAGTCTTTTATCTGTACCATAGGGAAATTCTTATGATGATTAACTCCTAAATTATTGAAAGCCTTGATAAGGCTGAAGTTTCTACCAAGCTAAAATACTGGAAACATTTGTTCTTGGAAACATATTGCTCAAACTGAAAAAAAAACCCAAAAAACCCAAAAAAACGGAAAACCTTTATCCAAACCAATACTATTTTTCTAAGCATCATTTTACACCTCTTTTAACTGAAATCTCAGAATCATCTGAGATTTTTCAAATGTTAACATGCTCACGATAAATTCAAGAACAGTTGCTTCACAGCAGCGAAACTTCACTGCCCTAGTTAGGGAGAGAGGGAAATCAATGCCAGACAACATCAAAAAAAGAAAAACCGTTTAATAAAACTCCCTACCAAGATAAAATGACTCTATGTACACAGGGCATTGTAACAACAGTGAGGGAGCCCACGGGGGCAGGCGGCGACCCTTTGGGCAGCCCACCGGCAGGCTCCAACAGCACTGCTCCACGGGATGCTGCTGCTGCTGCAGGGACTCACGCCGATGGTGTTTGATTGACAGGGTGCTGGAGAGAGCTGCCAGAGCACCACCAACACAGCACCACCAGCTTTCACGGGAACAGATGCTTGGCAGGAATTATTTCCATCCCCTTCCCTTGCTCAGACATCATGTAAGACAGGAGCACTCATCACAAAGTCAAATAAAATAAAAGCATAGATGGGGAGAATTTCTATGAAGGAAAAACCCCAACCCATATATCAAGGTCAATCTTTTTTCCCCCCAAGAAGTGGAATATCCAGGACATTAAGAGGCTTTATTGGGTCTTTTTCATCCAGCGATGTTACTACGCGTTTTCATCCTCTCACTGTTACAGTTCCAGGCTTAGAATGAAAACCTAAAGAGGGTTTTCCTCTTCTTTCAGCAACAAGCCAAGGAGTTACATTAAAAGCAAATTACCAACTCGAGCAGCATGGAGGAAGAGCTGCCCTTGCACTTCTGCTGGAGAGGAAACATGTCAGCACACAGCCAGCAGCTGTCTCCGCTCCCCAGGAAGGCAGCAGGCAGCTAGATTACGAGCTAACAAAATTGGTAGGTGGAAAACTCATAAATCATTACCAGTACAGAGGAACAGAGTGATGTAAGGGGACAACAGGACAGAGCGGATGCAATGCAGCCGCCGGTTCTCACCAAATCCTCATCAGGCTTCCCACTTTCCACCCGGATACCGAGTCCCTGCGGGGACTCTCGCAGCTCCTCCTTTTCCACAGGCACTTCCCAACACCTGTGTGCAGCGAGAGGCAAGCGACCGCAATGCATATCGGTCACACAGCCTGCACGGCTGCTGCAGTGTTCACTGCCACAACAGCTGTGAGGCATTTTCTGCTTTAACACAGTTTTAGCACCCTCGTAAGGCTACGAAATCCACCTCGGCTGCCGACATCTCCCAGGTTCGGTCAGCGTGAAGGAAAAGCTCTTTATTTACACATCCAAGGCAGTACGATGGCTAGCCCACAATGTGAAGAGCGGCAGCAACACTCCCTACCTCCTGCTAAAGCTCATTTTGATACTGTTGAAAAATAAGGCAATAAAAAGCTCTATTTGCTGCTCCCCAGGGTCCCAAGTGCAGAGGATGGGGCCAGAGCAGCGCTAAGAAGCCACCTCTCCTCTCTCCTTCATTGCACATCTGGGGAGCCGGTAAGACCACACCCCTACACACTTAGTGAGACACGCCGGGTTTTCTTTACACAGGTTGACTCGTGCTATTTCATCACCATTTTCTGACTCTTGCCCTCTGTTCCTAAAACATATTTTTTTTAAGAAGTGACTAATAACCTGGAGGTCTGTAACTTCAACCATGGTACAAATCAGCAGGAAGGGCAGCACTGGCAGCCGGAAGGTTTATCTTGCTATTTTGCCTACAGAGGCCACCAACAGAATTACAGTGTTTAGGAAACCTTCATCCCAAAGGTCCCGCTCAGTACAAATAGTAAAGCCAGAGCCAGGCTCTCACCACGTTAAGATCCCCTCACTGATTTTATTGCACAAATGACCTCAATGGCAACATGTAGGGACTAAGCAGTCACATAACAATGTGCAGGGTAAATACAATCAACCTCATGTTTTAATATTTACATGAAAAAAAGGATACTGCTAATCCACATGTTTATTGCTGAAAAATACATCTTCTGTTATGGATTAATTTTGCTTATGACATTACAGTACATGAAGCAACTCGATACCGACCTTTGATTTCATACTTGGAAGCATGCCTTAGTCACCAGTGGCTATCAGGTGTAGTATCTTAAGATAGTGTTGTAGCAGGTTTTCAACACGCACTGAATGCCCTGTCTTTCCCAAAAGAGCTTTCCAGAAGCTCTAAAGGCACTAAATCTTTTTCGGCTATTTTTATTTTTTAAAAGTCACAGGACAGTGTTTTTCCACAGTAGAGAGTAAGTGTCCACTCCAATAAAAGTACTTGTCCTTTATCAATATGTCTAGTGGGAGAGAGAAAACAAAGAGAGGAAACAAGTGGAATTGGTTTCATTCTGCAGCAAGTACAAACAAATACCAAAAGAGAATGAAACTTACCACACATTGAATAAAAAATAAAAAATTGTGCTCATGCAAGATTCTCCAGCCAAGAATTGTGCACGCAACCTGAGAGTAGTTATTCAGCTGAGAAATAAGCCAGCCCAGACAAAAATGAGAAGACAAACTCACCAAAATTTGCACTATAAATCTCATCACCTAACTGCTAAACTGGGATGCACAGGAAGATGTTTCTTGAAAAATAGTCAAAAAAAACCACGCCACCAATTAACATACAATCACACACTGCATTATTCATTAGAGATCCAGCTCACAGCACGTATTTCAGGAGACCGGGTATTTCTTAAGTCACTAACCAAGAATTCCTCCAGAAGCAGCTCAGCTGAATAACAAGGTAAAAACAAGACAGAAACCTCCCACGACCAAAGCACTCCAGATGCACTTCACAAGGTCAAGAGAACTGTAAATTGAACCACTGAGACAACGGACTTCTGTGTCTCGTATTCAGCAACCATATGAAATATGCATGAGTCATGGCACAGTCAGTGAAAAAAAAAAAGAGAGAAAAAAATTCTTAATCATTGACAGGTGAAAATACAAGTCAAGAAAATGAAATCATACACTTGGGTTGACATATGCAGAAAGTTATCTTTTGGTAACAAGGTTTCTTTCAGCAACTAAGAGGAGGAATTAGATATAATTCTTCAAGGACAAGGTATCAGCAGGAGCTTTTCTCAGACTGTTGAGAGCTCTCTTAGGCTGCTGTGCTCCTAACTGGAGTACCCTGAAATAATGGAGATGGTGTATTGCTACAGATCAGTTCATACCCAATTAACATTCATTTTAAGGTGATGGCTAGTCATCCAACTCCAAGCTTGCATGACTTATCAGCAGGAACACCTCTTAGAAAAAGAAGAGGATAAAAAGGATTGGCAGAGATCAAGGTCAGGTGAACTTAAAAAACAAGCAGAAGATGATACTCTTCCAAAGCTAATAAGGTTTTTTTCCTTATGCAAGACACCACTTTCAATGGACGGTGTAGATGTTAGAACAGGATTCTTGAATTCAGAGGCACATTGGATGTGCTGTTCATCCTGAAAAATATAACCATTTCATCAGTTGCTGTAAGAGATGATGTTGCTAAAGGAAAAACGGCGTAGCTGAAATTCTGCAAAAATTATTATAAAGGAATGGCTGCAATTTAGCTCAATCCTTCATTAATGTTTGGCAGAGAGAGTTGTACTAGCCACTGTTCACAGCACACTTGGAAGAAATCATTAATGGACCCTGAAGCAGGTCTCCAATAAACCAATAAATGCAAGTATTTGGAAGAAAACATGTTAAAAAAAATTACCAGAGAGGCTTAATTCCTAGCAACAAAGTTCGTCAGACACAAGACAACACAAGAACAGCTCAGTAATGGAGGCTAGTGCAGGAAGAGCAGCTTTCTCATGTAGTGTACCACTCCTCTGCTGAAGTCCACCCTGCTTCTCTTTTTTTAATGTATCAGCCCACTGAAAGTTATATTTTTAGTGTTGACCCTACTCATACAATTCAAATATCACCACAACAAAATCAGATGTGCTGCTTCCATTTTTCTTGCTACCTAAAGCTCTGAGCAGCAGCAAAAGCACAGGAGATCACCAGTGTCTCCAGGATACAGCGCTGCAGCAATTGAAAACCCATAAATTGTCTTCAAAATTACAAGGGCTAAGCTTAAAAATAAAAAAAAATAAATACAAAGTGGGCATTCTCCAGAAAGCAATGCCTCCCAGTTGCTAAGTTTATTATTTCATGAACTAAATACAGTAATCGGAGGAAGGATGTATTAATAGCCAGCACCTCTTACACACTTGCAAGCGGTGAAGGCCTTGGCTTTAATAAAACAACAACTGCTGTAAGCAGTAAAGCAAGTTTTAACTTAGAACTCACTGATTATTTCTTCAAAGCATGTGCAAGGAAAAGGAGTTCCCCAAGTTAACACGTGGCTTTTTACCTGCAGGACAGGGAATCGGCTTCCAGATACTTGAATTCTGATATTTCTGGCTAAAAAGAGATGGCACAAAAAGCCAGCAGTGGAAACGCACAACACTGCACCATGTCAGCTATTCCAAACATACCAGCTAACACTGATTATGCTGTTAGCAGCATTCACTTGGACGGAAAAGAAGTCCACAACTGACTTGTATCACTCTGCATCCCAAAAGCAGTCTCATGTTCCCTGCAGCTGCTTCCTCTTCCTCAGAGCAGGTTGAACATTTTGACAGAACACACTAGTTTTGGTTATTTTCTAGGCAGCGATGGATACAAATCCTCTCAGACCAAGCTGAGATAATTCTACGGCAATAGATACTGATTCATATCCACAAGTTGGCTGTTGAAAAAAAAAAACAAAACAAAACCAAAACCCACACCCACCCAACAGCGTATGGCATGGGGTGCCTACACAATCAACTATTATCCTCGGTGAGACAGAAAAATAGCTATTACAGACTGAACATGCAGAGAGGGGGCACACACTTGCTCTCCTACCCACTGCTTGGCAGCTGACATACCAGCGATCTCAACCCGACATCAGAAAGTAATTTCTTCACCTCTGTGAGGAAGCCTGAAAGCTTTTAAATGAATTCATGGAAGAAGATTCTATCAAGGGCTATTAAACACGGAGAAGATACAACCTTCTAAGCTGAAAATTGCTGTAAATATGACAAGAGCATGAAAGGAAGAGAAATGTAGCACTTCCATCTATCTATATTTTTACACCACCACATCCTTTCCCTCCTTCCCTCCTCTTTTTTTTACATCTACCCAACTGTACAGGCCACTTTCAGAGACCAGACTCTAGACTAAAGGCCAATTTCCCCCAGTAAGTCAAGCTTTGGTCTGAGGTCAGGTTAACTTATAGGCATCATGTATCCCACGTAGCTCCTTCTCACTCTGTATTTCAGGAAAGGCTGTCTCTTAAATCCATGAACACACAAGACAAGCATTACTCATCCATGACAGCATACTCCACTTCGGAGTACTATGACAACAGCACTGAGAGCTGGGTGGCAATTCAGTAAGACCAGGTGAAGAGGAGAAATAAACATAAATCCCAAGAGGACTGACCTAGGTCAGCATATTGTATTACTAATTTTGTAGGAGGACTTTAGGTTGCTTCTTTTGAGATGAGGGAAAACATTCAAACTAGTTGTCTGCAGTGATGAAAACAAAAAGCTTTGAGCCAGTCTGTACAGAAGATTGTGATTCAACCCACGTATTTCTTCCCAGTGATTGGGGATGACCAGCGTTGTGACAGAGAGCATACTGTAGAGACTGGTAATAGGAATCACATTGGTATTGTGATTGAACTGTGTATTGCAATTGCTTTATTTTGTTACATGTAACTTATGTTTGTATTGTGTTTTTAGTATATTTTGTACCATTCTGCTAAACCAGAAATCCCATGTAACATCAACTATCTTCAGATAAGTAAACTAGATACTAAAGATCACACCCTCCACGTGTGGAATATCTAAAAGAAGTTGGTCGGAGAGTATTGGACTCCGATGCTATTCACACATCAGAACAAACTGAGTGATCAGTCTTGGTTTGGTAACCACAAAGCTCAAATGTTAAGCAAACATGTATGGCAAAGTTCCCTCTATTTTGATATACCATGCACAGACATAGTGCTCAAAACACCACATATTCTCTCAATTTCAACAGTTCAGCTTCCCTTTTCTTAATCTTCTTCCATGCTGTATCTGGACATAAATTATATTAAATGCAACACCTACCTGAAAATATAAACGCATAAACCCAAGAATATGTCTTTGTTGGTAATCCAGATTCAGGAGACTTTGAAGTCCACCAAACTATCCCAAAGAATTCACAGTCTATCTATAAACATGGCATTGCAAGCAATGGCTATTATGAATGCTATGAATGCATCTCGATTGTTTTGCTCCTCAAAAAGATATATTTATAAGCAATTTTGATCGTAATTGCAATCAGATAGAAAATTCAGTTCTCAAAAATACATTTATATACACAGGTGGCCAGAATCTCGGAATTAAGAAACATTGCCATGAAAGGAAGTCAAATAAAGCAGCAATATAAATCACCCAAGCTAGAAAAAAACAGAGTAATTAGCCTGTTGCTTCACTTATTTGTATCTATTTTCCAGTATTAGCGTCATGTGCTAACAGCATAATCACATTACAAAAAGCTAGTAGAAGTTATTGAGTGAGAGACATCTGCTCCACCCAGATGTAGACCAGAGCAGGTATATAATATTTTACCCCACTCCATCACAGAGGCAGCAAATCCCACCTGCAGGCAGTACCGTTTACACTGCAGCAGCTCCTGAAGCGCTTCGTGCTCACGCACTGGAAATGGAACAGCCGTCAGTCAGCTCAGTGCAAAACCTGACAATTTAATTGATGCTTTTAGTTGTGAGGACTACTACCTATTTCACTGTCGATCATTTTAGGAGGCAATCAGCTAAGCCAAAACCCATACCCACTATTCTTGGCCGAACAGCCAACTGTCAGAACCCAAAAATGAGGTGCATTTGACCTAACTTTAAACATGAATGACAGACACCTAAGTCTGACCCTGCGATCCTTGCTTCTTTTCACAATCAATGGAGAAAAGTAAACATTTCCAGAAAATAGCTTATCTAAAATATTCTGCTTGCCCATCTTAGGGTGAGATCTTAAGGGAGTCTCTTGTGAACAGCTTCACAGCTTCAGCTTTAGGCACTTTTTAGATATTTGAAGTAGATCAAACTTCCATCAGTTTCTACAATGCTACAACAGAAATTCACAACTGCAGATTGGCAATCTGTGTGAAAATCTATAGCTCAGTGACACCTAAAAACATCTCAGGCAGAGTTAAGAGTTTAATTATGCAGCCAAAATTAACAATAGAACAATTACTAATGGTATATTATTCAGTTCTATAGACCTGCTTGTTTATCTTTCTGAAATGATTCACAGTTTCCATCGTTGGCTGAGAAGCTTCAAAATCCAGCATACCACAAATATGCTGAGAGAACAGGCTCAGCATCAGACCACAACCACCCACCCGCACCCAACCCAGTTTCTGAAACCAAGCGTTACTGCAGGAGTTATGGATTTCTAACCGGAACAGGTTTAATATCTTTTTTAATGGGCATAAAACATCACTACGCCAGCCAGCCTGGCTTCCTTCAGTAGAAAAAACCCATACATCCGCTTTGCAGTTGTTTGGGTTGTATCAATGTCAGCTCAGCACAACGATATTTGACATTATTAATAGGGAAATCTATTTTCTTGTTTACAGCATCATTGTTCATGCACTGGAAAGACCAATATCAGCAACCTACTTTTGCAGATAACCTAATAAAGGTTCCACTGGATGTCTGTAGGTGCATGCATACATATGTACATGTAAGAAAGTAAGAATGCCAATAAAAGCTACGTTAGATTTCTACAACTCACTTCCTACGAGGATGCAAGATATGAAGAATTTAAAAGGTTTATTAACGAGACAGCTAAAGGATTTTTTTTTTTCTGGACTGAGAAAACACAATGAAAGGCTTGGCTGGTTTCTCTGAGGACTTCAGAAAGACATGCCAGTTAACCTAAGGCTCTTGAATGTGGATCTAGAAGAGGATTCTACAGAATACATTAACTTTCAGTGAAAAAGGGGCATATACCTTTCACTGCTCCACCCCCTGTTCTTTTGAAAGAAACAGAAGCTTTTCAAAAGCCAAAAAACTGCTAACAGCTACTGCATCTATTGTACAATGAGGAAAACAAACAAAAAAAAATTATTTCTAAAATTAAGAAGTGAACTGATGCTAAATCCCAGAATGTAGATCTGTTCAGTCATGGATACAGTCAAACTCTCAAAGTCAATGAACTGACTGTTAAAGCCCATGCAGACCAACGCATTTGCATCCCACCTCGAATGTTGCTCCGCCTAGTTTGATATGCTCTGTAGAGTTGAAAAGCTAGAAAACCTGGCATATGTTCTTTGCTAATGGAAGATAAAATGCAAAGGTAGCAGAAGTGCCAACCTAAATTTATTTGTTAACAATCTAAAATAAAAGAAAGCAGATATTCAACATGACTCTCAATCAGGGGGTTTGCAATAGGTTGTAATTTTCCTCTAGTCTTGACAATGCTGCAAAAACAGAGTTGATATTTCAGATTAATAATATGTTGATATGAACCTTTATTAACCAACTGTTGAGAACACTAATTAAGGTAGCTAGTCAGTAATCTAATAACCTAGTTACTAACAGGGACTAAGTAATTTATACTGGGATTACAAAAAAACCCAAACTAACAAGGATGTTAAAAAGAATAAATGGGGAACATCATGGTCTACACCAGGAAGACCGTGCCCTTTTCCCCCACCACCAACATCTTGCTCTCCCTCAGCTTCAAAAGATTTTTTTGTGTTGTCTCCTCATACCGTAACACCGCTTTGGCACCACTGATACCTACCAGGTCAGACTGAAAAGGTCAACAACTGTTTAAACTGCCAAGACAAGACAAAGGGAAATAGGGAAAGAATCAGGCCTTCCTGTACCCAGGAAACAAAAGCAGATCAGGGAGGGCACTAAGCTACTAAACTAATCCTAGCATCAAACAGGCTACCCATTAAATGCTTTGGCTTGACACATTTGGCTTCAGGGACCTGTGGACCACGGCTTACAGATGGAAGTTCAAGAATCCCACAACTTCATCACAGGAGAGGCCTGATAGTCCGATGCCTTGATGATTTAGCAGCGTAGCTCACTAAACCACCATTCCGCTATCATAACAAAGGATCTTGGAGGCACAACAGCAATGCAAATAAATTGACATACTGATGGGCAGGGCACACTGGGAAGAAGACACTTTTCAGCATACACCAATAAACATTTTAACAGGAATAAAACAATTGAAAATACAAAGCCCTTCCCTTGACTCCTTTGGAAAAGTAAATTATGAGTATGTGTTCCTTTCTCTAATTCAAGGAAAAGTCTTATAATAAAGTTATGCAAAACAAGATAGCGAAACTCAAAACCTGGCAAAAGACCTCATCCAGGTATTTGAGCACAGGCAAAGCAGGTATTTCCCTGTGCTCAGAAGGGACCGGAGACTGATGATGGTTTTCAAGGGCAGAGCCAAGGATTCAGGCGGCCCTGTGGACATGCTGACTGGGGCCTCTTTTTGCCACAAAATGCAGGAAGAAACCGTCTCAGACAGAATATGGAATTCAACAGCACAACACCAGGCTTCCAAAGCACTGGCTGATGCTTTGGGGATCTTCAGGTCTTGGTCACAGGAAACCATGCATTAAGATAATATAGTCAAAGCAGACCCAAACTAGAAGGGAGACAACCAGCACAGGCTTCAGGAGCAATCTCAGAGAGGTGCAGAGACACGGGACAAAACCAGCAACAAGACTCTTTAACCAAACTCATCATATCAATATTGGCTCGTACAGAGAAGGTTGCAGATTAAGAAGAAACTCGCCATCCCCTCTTCTTTTTAAAGGGTTGACTTCTCATTGAGTATTTAAAACAAATAACATACTTTGTTTTTCTAATTTCCTATCGCTTGAGGCATGAAATGGTAGTGAAAATAAATGACTAGCCCTGTATCTGCTAATGCTCAGTAACACATTCCTAAGATTTCACCTCCTGTGACTTATCAGAAGAAAAATGACTAACATATAACTTGAATGCACTGAATGAGTATTTCCTCTTAAAAAACATTTCTAGAGAAGTAGGGGATCCTAAAACGAAAGGATCACTTAAGTTTGCAAAGTACAAACTGTTGAACTGCTTAGACTTTTTTTTCTGCATGAAAAAAACCCCACATTTAAGGAAAACACATGAAATAGCGGTTATTACAATGAAGTACAACCCCAAAGCCATATTTAATTGTTCTGCTTGCAGTAGCTGAAGGAGTTGTAGAAGGGTATAACTCATTGGGATTCAAGACATCACAGGAGGTGCTTCCTTCCTGTGTCCCTGACCGAGCTCTCTGTCCCAGACTGCATCTAGCATTTTCCTTGCCTGACCTGTCTGTCCTCAATTCTAATTCTCACCAGAGGTAATCCATCCTTCTTACAGGCTGACTAAAAGCAATAATCTTTGTCCGCTACTATGAGCCTGCAACAACTGCAAGCAATCTCTGTACAAAACTTCTCCATCTGACCTAAGAATAACTCAGATTTTGCAGAGCAAATCGTTATACAGGACTCCAAAACATGCCTATTTATGAAGTTCTCAATGAATTTTAAAATTCCTAAAGAAAACTCTATGCGAATACTACTGCAAAACCACATTTCTAATTTTGAAAGCTCTTAGATGCATAGCAACAAACTGCTCTTTTAGACAAAGTCCCTATTATGGTAGGAATTACTACTTCCTGGAAATATTTTCCTGACTTCTGGGAATTTAAAAACCAAAATATATAACTCGACAAAAGATTATTTGTTTTACAGGGCACATGTGAGGAATTTTTTTTACTATATTAAAACATACTTAGTGATAAAAGTGTATCTAAAGATGGAGTGGGATCAAGACTGAACAACAGGAAAATAAGCTCTTACCATGTGTATCAGCCATTACCCAGCTTTCAGCTTCCGTAGTGACTCATGACCAGCTTACCTCTTAACTACTTTCCCTTTGCCTAGGAAGTATGCACCAAGCATGTCCTAGTCTTGCAATCTGATCTACGTGAGCTGCCACTTGCACCTATCCAACCCCTTCGTAAAACCGTGACCCAAGTTGGAAGGTTTACCAGCAATGTGTTACAAATATATGATTTCCCTTTATTGTGCTTGCCCTATACAACCACACCTTACGGAAGACCAAAGCTGTTAAACCCTGAAGCTCAAGCGTTTCGTTCTGCTCTCAGCTTTACAGCACATAAGAACCTTGAGGAGCACTACACTGCCATAAATATGGCCACCACACCACTGTACCCTCCCCTTTGGTCACTGGACTCTCTCTTTATTTTGCTTTTTATTTTGGAATAGCTTTTATTTTGACTTTTGCAGTCTCTTACAAGATCTACAGCTAGATTTAAGAAGTATGGTACAGCAAGTTGAAAAGGGTTTTCAGGCATGGCAGAATATTATTGCACTCCACAGACTTCTCTCTCTAGGGAGAAGCAATAGATTTTTTCCATTTGTCAATTTTCCTCTCACACACCAGCATTGCCTCTGAGTGATCCCTGAGTATCCTAGTTATCTTTGAACAGATAATTACTATTTTAAATTAACAAGTACTGCTGCAGTTGAGGGGAGTACTCATATTTAATCAACAACGGATCACATGGAAAAAGAAATCAAATCCACAGTTTAATGGGCAACCATGGCAGTTCACAGGTGGAATTTATTGCACGCAACATATCAGAATGGAATTACTTTACCTGTAGGCTCAGGCAGTGAGACAGATATAGGTGACAGCCTATTGCCTTATGTGCAACACAGACATAAGAATTCTTGAATTTGAACAGGAGGAATGAGAACAGAAGATAAGCTGAAGAGTAAAAAACTATGTCTCTTAAAGCAACCTGAACTTAATAGCACATATCCATTCAACGCATAATCTTATTCCTCTGTCCTAAACAATCACCTTAAGCCTGCAAACAGGTACATAAATCTGTAGATGACTGTATTACGTAAGCAGAGTTTAAATAAACTTATCTTACATTAAAAAATTACTCACGGATTAGATCCAATTAGATATGTTTAACCCAACTGCCTCCACCATTCTTCACCAGATAAAAGGTTTGATTGTCACTGACTAACTGCTGCTGACACATAACGCTCCCAGGGACTTTATTTTTCCCAGTATCGCACTCACAATTCCCAAAAGGTGGATTGGGATCTACATGTGCTGTAAAGTTTTTCAATGTCCTTCTACACGGAGACGTATTTCCTTTACAGCTTTATGTAATCTTAATTACTTTACATCTCTGAAGTTTTGAATTTATTTTAGCAACACCTGTCTGAAAAGCCACTGCAATCAACTCTTGCAGAAGCCATGCTAATGCATGATTGGGTTATTGCCACCACTTGCAAAGCTTAAGTGGGAAAGAACTTAGTCTTGCAAAGGTGCTCAGCTGGGCCTCTGATACATATTGCTCTGCAGTCACTAAACACAGTCCTTTATCAGCAAAAAGCTGCTTGTTCTATTACACTTACAAAAGCATTAAAGTACCTACCTACATGGAATTCATATGCGTGAAACAATTTGTTTAAAGCTTGGATTTTTCTTAATCAAAAAGAATCATAATGACTTAAAGTCTCATATGAAAAACAAACAAGATCTATTGTCTGAGCGAGTTGTTCATATCAGGACCATCTAGAACAAATAATTGAGAGACTATGAAATCAACCTGCAAAGGAGCAATTTTTTTTTTTTCTAAATTACAGATCCACTGTTGTGTATATAAATGGAACAAGGGTTACACATACCTGGTTTTGTTATGAAAGTAATGCTGATTTTTTTTTTTTTTAAAGAAGCTTTTAACCAGGTAGAAGAAATGCACATTTATCTAAGGCACTCACATTGCCCTCATCATCACAATACCTGAGCACGTCAAAATTCCTGCTTTGCACCGTTAAACCCTCACTATCTGTGGGAAGATTATGTGGGTTGCCCTTGCATGATTAGCAGTTAAAGATCTATACAAAAATAAAAGCATATACTCAAAAATGTAATTTGCAGCCTATACAAATAAACTTGTGAGCAGTTTTCTCTAAAGAAACCTCTGTAGAGGTGGTTGCTATGCTGGCTATATTCTGGGTGCAAAAACACCAAAGCTGGCTCTGCTCAGTCGGATCAGGTCTAGGAGCAAACCACCAACGTTCATGCCAAATCAGACTAATAAATCCTGTCAGGAGGACTATACCGTTACATGAACCTTCAAGTCCCAAACTGGTACTTTTGCACTGCTCTGTCCTGTATTTCCTGCTGGCCAACACTGCTCACCTCAACCCTGCTTACCCAGTAGTCTCTACCAGACAATCTTTTGGAGGATGTTTTTGTGGCCTTCTGTCCCATATGCTTGAGAATCCTTCAAGTCTGAAGTAATGGTACTGGCCAAGTCTGGCCTGGCTGAACGGGGAGCTCTTGCTGGGACTCAGGAAAAAAAGGAGAGTTACTGCTTGTGGAAGAAGGGGCAGGCGACTCAAGAAGAGTACAGGGATCTCGTTAGGTCGTGCAGAGAAGAAATGAGAAAGGCAAAAGCCCAGCTAGAACGCAATCTGGCCGCTGTTGTTAAAGACAACAAAAAAAGTTTTTACAAATAGATTAATGACAAGAAGAGAGCTAAGGAGAATCTCCATCCCTTATTGGATGCGGGGGGGAACGTTGTCACTGAGGATGAGGAAAAGGCTGAGGTACTCAATGCCTTCTTTGCCTCAGCCTTTTACAGGCAGACCAGTTATCCTCAGGGTACTCAGCCCCCTGAGCTGGAAGACAGGGACAGCGAGCAGGATGAACCCCCCATAATCCAAGAGGAAGCAGTCAACGACCTGCTAC
>NW_008795527.1:5712098-5715789 GCF_000699145.1 Aptenodytes forsteri
GGCACTTAGGGACATGGTTTAGTGGACATGGTGGTGTTGGGTTGACGGTTGGACTCGATGATCTTAGAGGGCTTTTCCAACCTCAATGATTCTATGATTCTATGATTCTAAGTCAGGGTTCAAGAGAAGATGAAGCGAGCACAGGTCTCGCTTTGCCAGACTTTGGATACAGCTTAGAGTCAAGTGTTGGGATTTTCTCCTAAATTTCAAAGTGTAGAGAAAGCCTAACTTTGTGCAAGGTCCCACAGGGAATTGGCAGCAGATGGAGATCTCTATCCATGTCTCAGATGAGGACCCCAGCTATAGGAATACCTTGTCATTCAAAGATATACCTATTGTGTTCGAACACATATCGTGCTCACCAGTCCCTGGCTGCTTTCATTTATTCTTTCGCCGTCTTTTTATAATCTACCTTCTGGTACAAAACAAGACTCAGCAATGGTGACAGATCATATCATAGATCCAGTGGCTGTCCTGAGATCCAAAACCAGATGAAAACTAAAAAAAAAACCCACTTAAAATAAAATAAAAATACTTAACGAAGTCAAAGAGTTATACAATGCCAACCAACTGGGGGAAAAAAGTAACCTATCCACAGATTAGTATCTGTGAGATCTGAAAGGAAAAAACAGAGGATATTTCCAGCAATAAAAAACCCTTGAACTTGCATGACCTTAAATTGATCTAAATGAATAATCCTATTAGATACTCCTCACTTTGGCCAGGATATAACTATCAAGATTGGAGAGAGCAGGACCAAAACCCAGCAAAGTTCTGTCTGAAAGGCTCAGCTTCACATGAAGGAGATTTCCCATAGCCCAGGCCATGCAGAAGACAGAACCATTTTACAAAAATGCACTTGAGAACCATATGAAATGGCTTTTATATAGGAATGATTAAATAGACTTAAGACTTCAGCTCGGCAAAAAGACAGTGGCAGGGGACAATACAGGTCCGTCGAGCCTGCATGTCAAGGGTGAACAGGGAACAAGTCTCCATCATCTCTCAAAACAGGAACTGGGGGTTGGGGGTGGGGAATCAAATGAAAGGGTGAAGTAGCAGGTTCAAAAACAAATAAAAAGAGGTCCTTTTTCAAGCAGCTGTGGAAGTTATAATCACAGGATGCTGCAGATGCAGAGTTTACCTAAATTCAAAAAACCCACCGCAGGCGATCCAATACAAAGGGAAGTCCTTAGTTGTGAACCAGTGGGATGGGAGCTAGGAGAGTAAGTCACAGGAATATCAGTACTTGTTTGACCTGTTCTTTTATTTTTCCCTAGATAAAATGTGGTGGGTCAGACCAAGTTTCTGATCATGCTAAGCCCTGGCATAGAAAGAGGCTATAGGATCTTTGACCCATGCTACCACTAGCAGAGCAGCAGAGTACATGGCCATAATTCAAGCAAGTCTCCAAGATACAAGCGAAGGTTAGTCATTTGACAGAAAACAGCTTGAAACCAGTGAAACCGGTTCACCATCTCCTTTTCCTCCTTTCCACGTCCAAAGACGAGAGTTTCATGGTGCACTCTCCAAGGCATAAAGCAGTCCCTTCTCCCCTAGCTTGACCCAAGAAAAGGCATTTATTGTACTGTATACTGTATTACTAATACTCAATGAAAGAAATCCTTGTTATTTTCTTGCATGGATCTTGCTCTCGACAGTTGCAGTAAACGTCAGGTGTTTAGGATCACCTACACATGGATTACAATAGCCATCATAAATTCCCAGGAGCGGAACTGCACACACTAGAACCAGCAAACCGGAGGGGAAGAAAAGTCACCACTTGCACCTGCTTCACAAATCAAAAGTATCAGATGTATATCCTGATGAGGAAGTAAGGAATGTTTTATATATAATACTTATCATTTGAAATCTAAACAATATTGAGTCGCAGTGAGGTTAACATGTTCTTTTCTCTCTGTAATACCCACAGCTTAAATTATTAATTACCACCCAGTAATACCAACAACTTAAATATGTGTAACAACTGGACACAGGAGATAAAAGAAAAGACATTAAGAGGCAAGACACAAAAGTACTGGAACCTACATTTTCAGATTCCAGTTCCATGCCCTGACACAGACTCCCTACACCACCTTGGAAAAATCACTTGCTGCCTCCATGCTTCAAATTCTATAGATAAAATGGAGGCAACGCTACTTCATTACCTCATCATGATGTCGCAATGATAAACCGAAGATCATGAAATGTCCGCAAACTACCAGACTGAAGGTCATACAGAAGCCTTCCGTACGTAAGAGCAAGAAACATTTTTAACTAGTGTTAAAGTATTCTATTACCCTTACAGATGGAGCACTCCTGCAGCCTTAAGTCACCAAACGAGCTCCAGTGAGGCTGCCAAGGAAAAATTGTGTTTGCCTATTTACTTTGTGAACTAGGGTGCAGTGACAGTACTGACATTCTCACATTAAAAAAAAGGAATGCAATATGCATACTTCTGTACGTTGAACGCCTGACAGGTTTTTTCTGGCATGTGAAAGGAAGCTTGTAGGCTCTTGTTATTTAATAGTGCCACAGAGATTATCAGTGTACTATACTATCACAAAATTTGTTCACAGCGGGTAAAATTCACACCCTGCAGTGAACCAACAAAAGAGCACTTAAACCCTAATTTCAGCCTTCACGGTTGAGCCAGTGACAGACTTCTGTTACCACTACACGGGGACATCTTTCTGGACCAGAACATAAAAAGCACTTTTGTCTTGAGGACATTTCCTTCTAAGCATTTTTGGTTTCAGACAAAAAAAGTCAAGGGAATCTGTTATAATCTGAAGTCCAAAGCAATCTCTCTTATTTACACTTGTTGATTCAAGTAAAACTAGATGGCGGTACGTCCCTGTACTTCCGTGATTTTTAAAATCAAGAAAACATACAGAATTTGACTGCTTTGTTAAAATCGTATCACATTTTGGTTTTGTACCCAAGTAGTTTTGAAGATACACTAGATTCAGAGAGCGTGCTCTTCTATGAACCAGGAAGCAAACAACGGGACTTCACCATTTCTGGAAGTCAGTCAAGTAATCAATAAATGTGAAAACAGAGAACAAGATTAGTATTTAAGAGAGAGAGAGAGATTCCCATAAATAAGTAGCCATGAGATGACCTGCAAGTACTAAGGAAAGAAAAAAAATAGCTTGCTGATAAGGCTATGCTTTCAAAAAGTAGTTACAGGGAAAAATAGGTTCCTTAAAAGAAAGGATATAAAAATTATACATTGAAGAGTAGGACAAAGGAGGGTAAAAAGTACCACCGAATACTAGGGTTCTGCTTTTCTCTCTCGTACAAACACACGCAGAAATCAAGGATGTTAAACCCGTCTCTGTCCCTTACTGGGGATCTGCAGGATCATCCCTGTACCTACTAAGCTTCAGCTGGAGGAGTGGAAAGTTGGATCCGTAACAAAGATCATTTTTCCAACGACGGTTTAATTTTAGAAAGGCGCTAACAAAAGGCACCGCTCTAAACACCCCAAACGCGTTATTTCCCTTCCCGATTCATCAAAGTCTGCTTCCTTTTAGAGACGCGATGCCGTGACACCACCAGGGCTTTATTCGGCCGCTTTAGCCGAATAAACACCTTTTCCTGCCTAGAAAAAAACACCCCACAAACCGATGCCATAAAAAGGCAAGAAAGCAGCCCCCGCGGAAGGACGGGCCGCCGGGTGCCCAGG
>NW_008795527.1:5717217-5718022 GCF_000699145.1 Aptenodytes forsteri
GCTCCCCTCGGCCGCGGGCACGGCAGGGCTCCTCGGATCGCCGTTCTCGGGGGCCCGTGATACGGGCCTGCCTTCCTTCCAGCCCCCGCCTTTGGGCCCCGTCCCCCTTCTCCCAAACGGGGAAAATGGCTGTTCCCCTGGAAGTCAGAGCGGACTTCTCTCTCACACTTGCCGTACGAGGGGCAGGCCTGTGTCATCCAGGGAATGCAAAGGTCTAACTCTGCCAAGGAAAGCTTACATCTTTCTTATGTGTGTTCATATTAGTAGTGTACTTTGACATCAAATGACTTACATTAATGTGCTCTGCAAAAAAATGTTTTCTTGGGCATAATCCAGTTCTTTAGCCTGTTACGGGTTTCCCTATGTGCTGTTGCCAGACCAGGATGTCCCTGCAGGCAGGATGTTCTTAAGTTAACAGAACTTGAGCTTGTCCAGGGTATTTTGCACCTCTTATCCCTTAGACTGTTTTATTTTGCATTTCATGTAAGCGTTGCAGTTTCACCATATTATGTGGCACATATGCTTATTGCTGGGGGACTTTCCGTCACGCTTGCTGTAACAGTTAGGTTTCATGGTCCAGCAACATGAACTTCACAGCCCTGTCTAAACAGTTATACTCCAAATGGTATTTTGAAAATTGTGAGCATCCAGAGGGTAGTGGTCAACAGCTCAATGTCCAGATGGAGATTGGTGACGAGTGGCGTCCCGCAGGGGTCAGTACTGGGACCGGTGCTGTTTAATATCTTCATCAGTGACATAGACAGTGGGATCAAGTGCACCCTCACCAAGTTTGCAGATGACACCA
>NW_008795527.1:5718807-5740934 GCF_000699145.1 Aptenodytes forsteri
ACGGGGCTCTGAGTAACCTGATCTAGTTGAAGATGTCCCTGCCCATGGCAGGGGTTGGACTAGATGACCTTTAAAGGTCCCTTCCAAGCCAAACCATTCTATGATTCTGTGATTTGTTACTTGAAGGTAAACTAAAAACACCTGATGTGCTCCATGCATTTCTATATGTAGTTTTGAGGCAATTTGAACCCATAAGAAATTTTATTTATAGTTTTGGGGCTTCACTCTCAATGACATTAAAATGTTCCTCTGTGTCAGAGACACAAGCATAGGGCAGTCAGCAATGCATTTATTGTGGATCGGAATCAGTTTGATTGACTCAGATTGACACTTAATCAGAGTTTCAGGCCTTCGTCTTGCAGACACTTCTATCTAACTTACCTGATACTTATGCTTAGGGTCATGGGATGGTTCAGGGTGGAAGGGACCTCAGGAGGTCTCTAGGCCAACCTCCTGCTCAAAACAGGTCAGCTGTGAGGTCAAACAAGATTGCTCAGGGCTTTATCATATCAGGCCTTGAAAACCTCCAAGGATGGAGACTGCACAGTGTCTCTGGGCAGCCTGTTCTCCTGCCTTACTGGCCTCATAGTGAAAATGTTTTTCCTTATATCCAGTCTGAAGCTTCTTTTACTTTTAACTTCTGCCTTTTGTCTCTCGGCCTCCTACCACGCACCACTATGAACAGCCTGGCTCCAACTTTAAGCTCTAGCCAATTCTAGAAGTCTGACTTCCGTCAGTTTAATATCTTCTTTGGAAATCCTTCAATGTTTTGACATACAGAACCTGAACTTGTAAATGCAACTTTGCTTTGCTGTACTTGCATCAAAATTTACTTTGAAGATCACCCCTTGAAGACTTGCTCTTTCTGATGCTTGTTCTTTTGCTGGAATGTTCTTCTGAAAACTACTCCAGGTCCTAAAAAGCTTCTCACATGTTTAAAAAAATATATATATATTTGGGGGCAGTAGGCTAGTTGACAGTGCCCTGACTGTCATTCAGTGTATTTTACTGGGTCTTTATCAAGTGAGGTGACTCAGGTGACTGGCTTTTTTCCCTAAAATAATTAATTTAAAGAAAAACAGGTAAAGAAACTTGTTTAGCATGGTTAAACCACACCAAAAGCTTATGAAAAGAAATTATTTCTAGTATTTGTAATGAGCCAAAACTGAAGTTGCAAGAGCTGCTTTGCTGAAAATTTGCTGGAAGAGCACCCACCTCCTTGTGATATAGTGAAGATAAACATGAAGCCTGTCATCAAAATCAGGGATGTAATGCTTATTTTTATTAAGCACATCACTGCTGAAAGAGCTTTGCTTATGATTGAATCAGTTATCAGAAGTTTCTGTTAATTTGCAATAAATTTCATTCCCCAAACTTAGACTCTTTGAATGTTCTTTTATTTCTGTTTGTTTGAATGTCTGTTGAAGTTGCATTGACATTACTGAATAGGCCTTCGAAGGGCTTTAAATCAGGTTCTTAGATCTGTGGCTTAACTGAAAGGATTCTTGTAGCAAATTGAAAAATACAAAGTTATGGCCTATTTTTCCTTGCGCAGTTGGTTTTTTTTTTTTTCAGACCTCAGTCTACTTATGCATTTGACAATTTTTAGAAATGTCAGTGATCAAGCTACCTCCATCCTTGCCCTTTCCACCTCTATTTTCCATTACCAAAAGCAAATTCCTTCCATTTTTGTGGACCTGGGAGGTGGAATGTTGCAAGTTTCAAATTTAAACAGGAAAGGAAACGTGAGTAAATTATAAAGCATGTTTCATTCAGACCATAAAAGTCTTTGAAATGGGATAATTCCCTTTTGTGAGAATTTAGCTCTTTTAGACATAAGATGGTCCAAAAGAGGTCAAAGTGCAGAATGTGTTAAAATGCTCAGTACCATTTTACTCATTCAGAATTGTTCTGATGCGCTTTATGAAGAAACATATTAGCATCCTGTTCTTGTGTGTGGAGATCAGTTACTTCACGAAAAATAGATTTTTTTACTTCTAGTGCATGCTCGCAGACTACTCTTTGATGTTGTGACTTCTTGGCTTTTAGCTTCTAGAACAGAACACTGTTCATTCCTAAGCCTCTTCACTAAGTGCAATTGACTTATTGGTGGTTAATCTACATCCCAGCTGGTTAATCTACAAAGATTTTGATTCTAATCAGGAGTGGAACTGATCTTTTTCCTCTCGATTCTCAATTTATTCCCTTTCTCACCCCCCACCCCTTCTCTCTCTTTGTGTCTTTTTTTTTTAATTAAAGGAAACACCGAGGAGGCTGGAAGGCTACTGGGCAGCAAGAATGTCCGTGTCAATTGCTTGGATGAGGTACAGCGAAACTGTACAAGCATTATGCTGGGTTTAGCAAGGAAAATACTAGGTCTGAAGGCCTTCTTGTTGTTAAGTAACATTGCTATACAGACTCCTGGAAATCAGAGTTATTCTGAAGATATTTCTAGCCTGCAGCTGAATGATGAACCTTTGAAGCGCTTTTACTTTTTTTTAAGAAAGTTTAAAGATTAATGTTACTTAAAGTACTACACTGTTTGTATTTTCTCTCAAGCTCCTGCATGAACTTTGGTGTCTGTAAGGTAAGATGAACACTGCAGCAAGACACGTGGGGGGTGCTCCCTGACTTCTTGTCACCTCCACCAAACTGTAGTCCCTCTGCTTAGATAGCAGCAGATAGTGTGGATAAATAATGCCTGTCCCCATCTCACGCTTGCATCTCATCGCCCAAAGCCTTATCCTTGCAGAACAATAAACGTACTCAGTGAGCGGCTAGGTCAGAAGTGGAAAACACACAGTCTTTTGCAGAGACAGATGTGATAGACATGTAGAAGGTAAAATCCTTAAGTGCTACCTGAAATGGGAGGAAGTTCGTGGAGAAAGGACCCTTGTGTGATGTTTATATGTTTCCTCTTCTTTTTCTTTTTACAATGTTTTTCTAAAGCGTGCAACATTAATATGAAGAGTAACATGGAAGCAAAACTGTAATTGGCCAGCTTGCATGTTAGATCAATGTGTAATTTATCAATTTAAATGTCAATTTGTGTTTTTTTCCCAGCTTTATCATTTTGTAGGATCACTGGGAAATTCAGGCTAGAAGGGACCTCAGAAGGTCTCTCGTTCACCCTCCCACTCAAAGCAGCTTCAGCTCCGAGGTCACATGAGGTTGCTCTGAGCTTTATCCTGTCTGGCCTTGTAAACCTCCAAGGATGGAGACTGCACAATACTTCTGGGCAACTTATTCCACTGCCTTACTGTGCTTATGGTGAAAATGTTTTTTCCCTTATGTCTGAACCGCTATTTCAACTTCTCTCATTGTCTCTTGCTCTCCTGCCACCATAGCTGAAGAGTTTGGCTCTGTCTTCTCAGTGATCTTCCTGTAGGCACTGGCAGGCTGCTGTTGGGTCCCACCAAAGCCATCTCTTCTCCAGGCTGAACAAGCCCAGTTCCTGCAGCCTCTCTTCACTGCACAAGTGCTCAAGTTCCTACCATGTCTTGGTGGTACTCCACTGAACTCACTGCAGTTTATCCATGTCTTTGTTCTACTGGAAGGCCCAAAATTGGACAGGGTATTGTAGATGTGGTCTCATGAATGCTGAATAGAGGAAAATTATCACTTCATCTACTGGTTATCTTCCTGGAATGTTGTTAGCCTTTTTTGTGCTGCCAACAGATCCATTTTCTGATTGTTCTTAAATACAGTTAAATATTTAAACCTTAATTTCTAATGTATGAATTTCAACAAGCTTTGGACAAACTACTCAAACTAAGCTTTACAGTAAACTTTAGGAACACAAGGTTCAATGTAAGTGTGTTTGCAAGTGTGCTTTATTGTATGGACTTTAAAAGCTTTTCTTCTAGTGTAATTGCTGAACTAGTGCTGAACGACTGCACCCTTGATGCAGTATTAATGCAACATGCAGGATTACTGTTGAGAGGATATGGTTTATTAATAGAAAACATAACTCAGTTATGCCTCAGGCTATCGTTAAAGAAGAACAGTATTAACAATACTTGCCTAATGCTCACATCTGACTAAATACACCCAAGGCACATAAGGCTTAAAAAGTTCATGCAATGGACTTCTTGCAGTCTCCTTTTTACCCCCAAGAGTGTGTAATGATGCATATTGAACAGGAAAGGGTTCAGATTTGTTTAGGATTCTTAAACCATCAGTCATCTCATGTCAACTTTTAGAGTTTTTCTATTATAAACCATTTTCTCTCTAATGTGTTATTCTAATATCTATACATAAATAGAGTGTGTGAAACCCCTGTTAAACATTAGCTTCATCTGTTATTCAGCGTTGACACAACTGGAGGCTGCATCAGGTCTTATTTTCTTCTGCTGCTGCCTTAGCTGTTTATGCTGAAATTCACATTATTATTTATATTACTACTTATTTTATTAATGTTAAGAGGAAACAGCCCTGAAAATTGAATGCTTAGATATTGAAATGGGAGCACAATTCAGTTGGGAACTAAGAACTCATTTCCTTCCTTAAAGTCCTTTTTACATGAGAGAATCCACAGAATGAGCACAGGTTTAATGTAATTCTCTCTTCTATTTGTGGTACAGCAAACATGCAGTCACAATTTAATAATTTCCACAGGCTGGAGAATCCACAGCATCCAGAACATATTGCACTTCCTGATTTTAAAAAATAAACACATAAGATGTCCCTTTAATTTTTGGTTTGACCATATATTCTAACTGCTTAGATCTGCTTTTTTCTAGATTAAAAACTACTGACAATCAGCAATCTTTCCTCTATGTACCTTCAGACAAGGACCAAGTCACATTTTAATATCCTCCAAATGCATTCACTTTTTAAGTATCTTGCCTAAAGTTATGTTTCTTCAGTAACTGAGCTATAATCATGGCTCTTTTCCGAATCCTTTCCAGTTGTTTCAGCTTCTTCCTTCAAAAATGTAGGCATGAGCTGGACACAGTGTTTCAGCATTGCTTCTGCTGTTGTTACATGTATTTAAAAAATAAAAAAATCGCTCCTCTTAAGTCTATTTGCTTTTCCTGCCCATGTGCCAAGACTGACTCACCTTTCACCTCCTCCTATCTGCAGTGCTCTACCCAGAGCAGTAGGCCACTTGAAAGCAGAGTATTTATTCAAATTGGTTTCACAGATGCCCATCTTCCAGAAGTTTGTAGGTATCCAGCAGATACGGTCCTGGTTTTATCCAGCATCTTTTCTGACTGAATCAGGTTTTTTTGTTGTTGTTTCTTTGTGTATTTAGGTAGTCAAAGAAAGGAAGGGTATTTAAGCTTAATCACTGTCTTTATGAAAACAAAGAAATACATAACTCTTCCACAAAACTTGTCTTTAACAGTTTGACTCTGGCAAATTTAAAACTTCTGGGGCATTTAAGCTCAGGTGTGCCAAAATATTAGGACAAATAGATGGGCAATGGAAATGGATGCAAAATAAGCACAAATACATTTCATTTAAATGCACACTGCTTAGTTATTTTTTGTCCTATTTTAGTTGGAGTGGTTGCTAATTTGGAAACGTAGTATGGAAGAAAATGTTCAGGAATTTCTTTTCCCTGGGAGTACAGAGCTTGTAAATAGTGTTGTGACTTCACGTTGGCAATTTGCTGACTTCAACTCCACCCATTTGCAGGGTGTGGCTAAGATCTTTCCTTATTATTTCATCTTATTACGGAAAGGCAGTCTAGAGGAAGTGCATGGGATTTCTAGCCGTGGAATTTTCCTCCAGTCATGTTGGTAGTTAAGGTTGCAAAGGAGCAGTGTAGTACTACAATCCCATATTTTCTGCAGATCAAGCAGAGAGACTTGACCTGAAAAGGCTTCACGGTTTTTCTGTATTTAAAATAATATTAAGGTCGTTCATAATCTTCTTATATACAGAACTATCATAACTATCATTTGGCATTAGCAGCATTACTTTTTTCCTCTAGTTTGGTAATTCAGCTGTTCACTTCTGTAATAAAATACATCTTTTGGAAACAGTCCGCTTCCATATGCTAATTACAGAACTGAATACTTTCTGGGAATTACAGCAGCAGCCTGCTTATTAGTGTATGAGATGTGTAGCTTTACTTGTACTGATTATGTTCAATGGAGGGTTCTTCAGTTAATCTGTCTTGCTATTCCAGTATGAACTTCCTATGCTAGCAGAAAATGCCCAGATCCTTGGCCTTTATTGAGGAGAAAGAGTTCTGTCTTTTGATGTTTTTTTACATAGTATTTCAAAATACACAAACCAGAGAAAATTCAACAGCTATGAAGAATTATCTGGTTTCAGTTGAGGTCGCTGACTGATGCAGACTTCAACTTTTCATCGCTGCAGATGAATAGAAAGATCATCAGAGAAATCTAATGTGTTACATATGTGAAACCAACAGCTCAGCAGGATGACTATAAAGGAGGAGAACTATAGCTATGATCGACATCTAAACTCACTGAACAGTAGTTCATATTCTAATTAGTTCATACTTGGCTATAGCTAAAATTACTTGTGCATGTATCTGTTGACTACCTTCCAAATCCAGCTTACAGTAAGTTTAAGATAGGTAAGGGCAACCTTACTCAAAAGCTTTAAGGGTGAAATTTCTAAAGGCTTTCATCCAGTGAATATTCAAGTCGTGTTTCTAGACTAGCAGCATTCAGTACCATTTCTGTTAGAAGTCAGAGACATTTTTGCAATCCAGTTCGAAATACCTACCTGAACTAGTCTTAATGAGTTGGTCTGATTTCAGTAGTGCTCCTCCTTTTTATTTAGGAGAGTTGATTTTGAAGACATTCCTCAACTAGTATTTCTGTGTTCCCTGTGACACCTGCTCTTGTTGCATCCTATTTTTCCTTTTTAGTAACTTCCCAAATATTGTCTCAAATAAAAGCCAAACCTCCAGTCTATGTGTTTAGTTTGTAATTTTCTGAATGAATACAACTGGTATAGTTGCCTGAATCTAAAGAATAAAATAAGGCACTTTTTCCACGTTAATGTGGGGCTGGGTTCCTCATTGCAAAATGAGCTGGGAAAGGGAGAGGTGGATGCTTTAACAGTGTCAGCACACAAGTGTCTACGACAGTTGTTCAGCTAGGGTTTTTACAGTCTTTTGGTTTTGTTTTTTCTTTTCTTTTCTGGTTCTATTTACCCAAATCACCTCTGACTTAAACTCCAGTTAGGTAGCTAGTGTTCACACATGCAGTGTCATAGTGTACCCCAATACCTGCTGAGGGAGCCGCTCCAGTGTGATCCAGTCCATGTGTGCCATCTTGGCCATGTTTCCACCGTTGAGTAGAAGGGTGAAGTGAGCATGAGAAGTGTAAAACACTGGGAATGTTAGGACCACTTGGATTCCTCTTTTCTCGTGAGTAACATGAGTCTGTGTGGCTACTTCAGTAGCAAATCGTCAAGTGTGTTATCCACAAAACAATGGCTTTTAAAAATATACATGTATCATGTCTGTGTTCTTACACAGTCAGCATGAGTGTTTAAATGCTTGCAACATAGTCAGTTTTTCTGCCAAATGTGCACAGGTCACTGGGATGCAAGATGGTCTGTGTATTTTTTTTGTTTGTCCCAACTCTTGCTCCCTGGCCATCCCCTGCTCCCCAATTCTTCTGGACAACGAAGGTTGAGAAACAGTGTTGTTGAAAACTTCCTCCGTAGTTCCTAGAAGGCAGAAGGTTGCTTTTCCAGTTTATTATCTTTATAAATTTGTTTTTATTCATCCTGTGGAAGCACACCACTCCCAGGTGCTGAAGAGAGAGAGACTGACCTCCTTTCTTCTTCCCCCACTTCTGGCGGTGGAGTCCAACCCCTCCCTCGTTCTGGTACTCATCTGCCCCTCCTGCCTCCCTACACATCCTTTTCTTCCCTTGTCAGCTGATTCAGCCCACTGACCCTGCGGTAGTATTTTTTTCTTCTTCAGTTGGCTCCCCCACCATGGCAGCATTAGGTCAGCTTAGCTTTTGGAATCCCATCCCTCAGTCTGCTTCTGGTGTATTTTCAACATCAGGAACTGGGAAGGGTGGTGTGTAATGGCTGGGCTGGCTGGGCCATGAGGCATAGACCCGTTGTGCCGGGGAGTCCTTGTTGGTTGATGAGCTGAAGAACCTAGTCAAGGGAGGTGCCAAGCAATTTCTAGAGGCACTGCAAACTCTATTCCCCGTGTACAGTCAGACATACAGGGAATACTTAACAGCCCTGCAGAAGGCAGGAGATGTTAATTTTGCTCCCTGTAAATCATGTAATGTCCCTGCAAAGTAAACAGAACTGGAAAAGATTCATTTTTGTCCTAGGGAATGAGGTTAAAAGACTGGATTTTTCGTCAGAAGAATGTTACATAGTAGCTGCTAGAAAATGAATTCTTCATCCTATGTTCCATACTGGAACAGTAAATAATTTGTTTCATCTGTATGCTTAATAAACTGTCTGCTAGCTTAGTCTTTTAAGTCTGTTGTATTGACAATCCAAATGTCATCTGTCAGAAAACAAACTGTTACTGGAGCTGTCTTTGATATTCAGCCCGAGAAGAGTATTTGCAGTCATTTCAGTTTCTGCATAGGAACATAATACAGGATACCAAGCTTTTCCAGCTAAGCTTGTGTCTAGCCTGTCCCTTTTTTGTTTGCTGTGAATGTGAAAGGCTGATATTAGTGTGACTTTAAAGCCAATTTTCTAACAACTGTCCACGTTTTCTGCTTGATATGGTTTTTTTTATCCACCCCACAGCCTGACACTTTCAAAATTTAATCAAAGGCTTTTAAAAAAAGTTTCCCAGGAGAGGGGGATGACAAAAAAACCCAACTCAACGCTTTCCTTTGTCCTAGAATCCTCAGACAGATTTTTTTAATTGAAACAACTGGCATTCAAGATATAATCAAACTTAAAGTCATTGTTTTCTTAAAAGTTCCTTCTCCAGTCAAAAACCTTATGGTGTTCATTCATATCCCCTTACAGCAGTACTTTTCTGCACTGCTAAAGGAGGCAAATCTATACTAGGACTCCAGACTGGGATTGGCCCATAAAAATTGCTGTCAATATAACATAATATAACATAATATAGCATAATATAACATTTTATATATTAGGATAGAAAGCCTTTACTTAGCTTTATAGGACCACAAATGAAACCTAGCAAAAACAATGGCAAATTGGTTTCATGTTTGTGAAGTGATCTCTTCAGGTCTTTTGTTTCTTTAATGACAGTTTATATTGCAGTTTACCAAAATATTTCAGGTTACTAAAATATAGTGCATCAAGTAATAATTTTTTATTGTTTTCAGTTAGGATGGGGAATAATGAAAATATAATAACTTAAAAATTATTATAACTTTAACTTTCCCAGTTTCTCTCACTTTTAGGAGGGAATTTTTGAAATTTATATTTTTGAAAATTATACTGATAAATTTAACTCAATTGGGTTTTATTCTATCATAAATTGAAACAAGAAATATATTAAGGCTCAAACTGACAATTACATTATTTCAGAGTATCACATTACCATGCGTTTACAGAGCTGCAGTAATGGTGTACATGAGTGTATTCATGCACACGGCCTTAACCTGCAAAAAAAAGGAAGAAAATGCAATTTTGATTTCCTTCACAGACAGACTAAGGAACACACCCTTGTATTCAGTGTTGGAGAATGTTCTTGGGCAAGTACTATGTCTTGGCTGATAACATGATTCCTGACTTGATGTTAAGTGAAAATAAACAGCGTATTGGAAAAGGCATATCAAATTCTAAAAATGGAATGTCATGAAATTTTCTCAAACAGAACTGTGCTTCTCCCTTCCCTTTTTAGAGGGAGAGAGCCTGCACTAACAATTCACCCTAGTTCTGAAAATTTCCCCTAGGGTTTGCCCAGGTTTGCATTTATAATTACACCAGTGCAACTCTAATAAAAACTCAGTGCCTCCCTTGCTGAAGCTAATCCTTTTTGTTCTGGTGCAGTTTATCAAAAGGCAAGGTTTGAGACTGTGTGGTTGCTAAAGTCTAGCTAGAGCTGTGTATCCTTACACAGGCATTCAGAGCTCTGGCTGATGTAAGATCACAGACACAATACCAAAAGGGTGGATAAGTGGGAGAGAGGAGGATAGCACAATTACCAGTAATCGTGACTAAAAGTGAGCAAGATGGGTTTCAGAAACTGCAAATCTTTGTAATGGCAAAAACAGCAAGAGCCTATTCCTAATTTTCTTGTTGCTTATCATATAATGCAGGGGAGAAAAGAAATAACTTAGGAACCTAACAAATTTTCTCAAACAAGCTTTTCCCGCTAGCAGAAGCATTAGTTGTCTTTAACACTAATGTCTTGTACAAAAGGCCAATGACAAATCGGCAGTAAATGGTTTTCATTTATTCAACACTGGTCTGTTTTCAAATACATAGCACAGCATAATCAGAAAAGTGACATGGAAGTGGAAAATCTACTGCAAGTTGGTAACCATATTTTTTCAGGAAGATTTTGTGAACTTTGTTGTTGTTGCTAACTTAAATATTATGTGAGGCTTTGGTAGTTATACTGAGTATGTATGTACAAGTAAAAGTTATCAGTGGTATGAAGATCAAGAGATATAACTAATTCTTTGTTGTACGCTACTTCTTTCTTTTGTTAGCATGGCATGACCCCTCTAATGCATGCAGCGTACAAAGGGAAAATAGACATGTGCAGGCTGCTCTTGCGACATGGGGCTGATGTTAACTGCAATGAACATGAGCATGGATATACTGCCTTGATGTTTGCTGGACTTTCAGGTAACTTCTTACTAAACTTAGCTCACTGATTTTTATGACATCGATAGGTACGATTTGCTATAAATTAATTATTTAAAGAAAATGTCAACACCTTTCTATTACTCAGGTTTACTGTTACTTACGTGAGCCATGTGAATATGTCAAGACCAGTAGAATCATCAGGACAGTGGAACAGGATAGCTACTGTTCAGGCTTGGGATCCTTTTTCATATAAAAATTGACTTTGTTGAGTATTTTGAAGCATATAGTCTATCTGTACTTCGTCGTGTTTGTCAGATCTCAAAATTCAGTCTCCTGAGACTGTTTCCGTGTGCAGTGGGATACGTTCTGTTTAATTATACTGTGTTACACTGAAAAAGATGCTGCACCAAACTGCCTTTTTTTAGGACTACAAATCAGTAGCTTTTATTAATATTTGAGGCTTGTCAAATCAATCCAGTATTTTTCAAATTTTGCCTTTCTCCTACATTATTTTTGCCATTATCTTGTGGACTTTTAAAAATGTATTTAGTAAGTTTTAAAAACATGTTTTCTCACATTAATTTTCCCTCTCACCTTACTTTTTTTTCATGAGAGTGCTTATAGCTGTATGTATCTTCCCTGTTTCAAGTGGTGGTTTGCAGCCTTCCTCTTGCTATTCTTTTTCCCCAATGAAAGGAATAATTATTTCCTTGAGTGAGAAGAAGACATTACATAAAAAGCATTGTTCCTTCTGGGAAAAAGACTAGATTTGGGAATATTAGGTTATTTTAAGTATCTTCTACTAGGCCACTTACGTCTTCCCAAAAAGGAGATTCTAGGGAAGTAAGATTTCTTAGCAGGTAGAGTTTAAACTCTGCCTTCTTTCATCGTAAGTATGAAAAAAGAAAGGCATATGTGTGTATATGAACCTTAACTGGATCATTGGATTGCTTTTCTGCTAAAACTTTGGTAAAAAGATTTGGGAAATTTCAGCATTCTGTGGCACTGAGTAATGTCAGAGCTGCAGCAGATAGATAGGAACAAACTCTTAGAGGTTGTTAAATTACTGCAGCTTCATGGAAAATGCTGGATTTTTACCGTTTTCTCACAGCTGACCTTTTAAGCTGTCATCCTGGGCTTGAATGCTTCTGAATGTTGACTTTAAGGTCAGTTACCTGTGAGTGCAAAAGGTACATGAGCACTACTGACATGATGCCTTTGTTTTTAAATCAGAAACATTCATTTCCATCCACCACTCCCTTCTTCTTTTATATTTGCTTTTCTGTACTTAGCATATGCACAAAAACTGATAAAGAAAGAATACCTTTGAAAGCAGAACCAGCATGAGTGGTGACAAGTGTCCTTATTAGTCTCTGAAGGGCACCAATTAAGTCATCTAATCTTCCCATCAAATTTTAGCTTCATTTTACTTGGGTTTTAGCCCAGTCTGAACACCCAGTTCCCACTGCGCGAAAGGAACAATCTGTTCCCTTCTCTATGCTCCTGCTACATAATAGTACTGGATTTGTTTTTCTTCTTAGAATAGCAAATGTTGTAGTTGAACTGTCAAACTAGATTAGTAGAATTTGCTCCTATACTGCTATCTAGAGGGACCAAGCTCTAGTGTAGTTATATGCATATGACTCCCATAAGCTCCACACTGTGCATTACAGACAGCAGAGCTGTACCCTGCCTGAATTTAGTTTTTACTTTGATTTGACCTTCTGGAACCATAAATAAGGAGGCAGCACTGTGCCTTTCTTTTAATCCATTCTTAAAATAATGACATTAAGAACATTCATTTCCCTCAGTGTTATTCCTGGTCTATAAGAAATTCACTCCTTGTTTTTCTACAACATAAAGAATTACAAGTTCTGGTTTGTTCTCTCTCATTCCCCATATCTTCCCCCCAAATTCAGGAA
Organism: Aptenodytes forsteri; assembly: GCF_000699145.1. NCBI lineage: Eukaryota > Metazoa > Chordata > Aves > Sphenisciformes > Spheniscidae > Aptenodytes > Aptenodytes forsteri. The sequence goes on from NW_008795527.1 coordinate 5,731,443, forward strand.
ACAAAGAAATCACCTGGATGATGTTAGATGCTGGAGCAGAGACTGATGTTGTCAACTCTGTGGGAAGGACAGCAGCTCAGATGGCTGCTTTTGTGGGTAAGGTGAAAGTCTATTATCATTTCTTAAACTCCTAAAGAAGTAAAATGTTAGATTCTGCTGCTTTTTATTGGAAAAACATTATTTAATGACCTGTTCTGAATGGACACAGTTGTTCAGCTTTTTTTCCACATCTCATCCTATAACAGAGTCAATTTGTGTTCTATTCCCGTGCTTTGTTTCATAAAAGCACAAATGATCTTATCTGTAAGAATAGATGCTGCTGTTCTCCAGGTGTGCAAGGTTTTGCAATATCATCTCTTTGCAAATAGTAAGAGTGTCGTGGTTTAACCTCACCCGGCAACTAAGCACCACACAGCCACTCGCTCACTCCCCCCTGGTGGGATGGGGGAGAGAATCGGAAGGGTAAAAGTGAGAAAACTCATGGGTTGAGATAAAGACAGCTTAATAGGTAAAGCAAAAGCTGCGCACGCAAGCAAAGCAAAACAAGGAATTCATTCACTGCTTCCCATCGGCAGGCAGGTGTTCAGCCATCTCCAGGAAAGCAGGGCTCCATCACGCGTAACGGTTACTTGGGAAGACAAATGCCATCGCTCCGAACGTCCCCCCCTTCCTTCTTCTTCCCCCAGCTTTATATACTGAGCATGACGTCACATGGTATGGAATATCCCTTTGGCCAGTTGGGGTCAGCTGTCCTGGCTGTGCCCCCTCCCAGCTTCTTGTGCACCTCCAGCCTTCTCAGTCGGTAGAGCATGGGAAGCTGAAAAGTCCTTGACTAGTGTAAACGCTGTCTAGCAACAACTAAAACATCAGTGTGTTATCAACATTGTTCTCACCCTAAATCCAAAACACAGCACTGTACCAGCTACTAGGAAGGAAATTAACTCTATCCCTGCCGAAACCAGGACAAAGAGGAAGCTGGTAACATCTGAGGTGTCTGAAGTGCCGGTACGTGCTTCTGCAGTACAGAGTGCATAATTGGAGCTTCCTTTGTGGGAGGGAACAGACGTAGCGCTAGGAGTCAGGAACTCTCATCTGAGCTTTGCCTTGAGCATGCTGTGTGCTGGCGGTGAGTCACCTCCTGCCCTTCTCCCTCTGCATGTGGAAGAGGGAGAAGTCTTGGAACCTGTTCTGACGTAGTCAGTACTTATTGACCTGAACTTAACTAGAACAAGATAAAAGATTTGTCATTCCAGTGTGCTGTGTGATCCTGGGCAAAACATGGAACCAGGCTTTTTTCTGTCATGTTTCTTTTTCTTGTCTTTTTTTTCTAAACCCTTTCTACTTCTTTACCCATCTTGACAGTGCTGGGAGATTCCTGCATTAATATCCCCAAATATACCACTTTTTCTCTATTTCTAGCAAGGATGGGTGATAAAATATTACCAGGAAAAGTGGAGTCATTTTAATGACTCAGCTATTGCTGTCCAGATGACCTTCCCAACAACCAAAGTGAGGACCTGTATTTTCACTTCAACACAACCGTCTCGTATTGTTTAAGTGTCCGAGAACACTCTTGCAAGTCCGTTAGGTGTTCTGGATTCAGGAGCCTACCTTGCCATTTAGATTTACTTCCTTGAATAGTGAGTTAGTGCAGTTTCAATTCAATCATACCTCATTCTCGTCTTTTAAAGAGGAAAAGATTGACATTGCTCACTTGAGGTTCAAGCAGCAAAGCCTTAACTATTCAGTTAATATGTCAGAGAAGTCCACTCCTATTAATTATACTTTTGATTTGGAGAGTCTTTTCCAATGTGATGCTGAATTGAGTTATTAGCGAGTGGGGAATGTTATCTCCAACATAATTTTGGAGAATTCTTGTTTAAAATCTCATCACGTCACCAAGGTAGAATAAATATTTTCAGGCATACTGAGATATGCTACTCTGTAAAAGTCTGACCGTTGGAATCCATTCCTGTTCTTTTTTATTCTCTGTCCAATCACTATTAATTCATCTGTCTGTGTGTGGGAAGTAGGGATACTTCTTCCTCTGTCATTTGTCTTACACTGTGCTCTATTAGCTTAGAAGAGTCTCTTTCAAAACAGTGGAGGGTTTTAAATGCTGGAATTTGGTTGGCTGTGTCTTCTACTGATTAATAGGATTAGTGCCAAGATAAATCAGTCAATTTAAAGAATGTGATCCTGAACTAGAGAAGCTAAATTTTACTTTCCCTTTAGCCAAGTAATCCATCATTTTGTCAGATGTAGAAAACAAGAAGGGGGTGTAACTTCTCTCATCTTGTTGCTTTCATCACAGTCCTTTTTTTGGTAAATTTTAAGCATGTTCTGTTCTTGTAATTTCTCCTGCTTTAGGTTAATAAAGTACTATCTGTTTCAGGTCTGAAAACTTACAAGTCCCAGTGCAAATGTCATTAATTTTTGAAAGTACAAAGTGGAGAGAACTTTTCTTGACAAATTTTAACACCAGTGTGACACTACTAGTATAGTATAACTTTGGGGAGAAATACCTGTTCTCTTAGTTTTGGCTTACCAGGGAAGGAGGATGCGGGAAGGGGATGGAGTTCTCAACATGAAGTTTCAAGAAGTCATTCCCTGCTGGGAGTCAGTAAGTTACACTTACTGAATGTAAAAGTATGGCAAGAGTTGCCTGTTACCGGTGCAAAGCTCCGGTGTGGGTAATTCTCACCTGTATTGCTTATATTAGATTTGGTTTTAGATCTCTTTTTTTGTTATTATTTCATTTCATTGGTGATTTTTTTTTCTTGTGTGTCTCTAGGTCAACATGACTGTGTGACCGTCATCAACAACTTCTTTCCACGTGAAAGGCTGGACTACTATACTAAACCACAAGGCTTAGATAAAGAACCAAAGCTGCCAGTAAAATTAGCTGGGCCTCTACATAAAATTATTACTACTACTAACATGCATCCTGTTAAGGTGGAGTAATATGTAAATTGTATGCGTTTGTGGGCATGGGAACTGTTTCTTTATGTCAGAAAGCATTCAACTCTTCAGAGTCCGATTGAGATCAAAAGCATTATCCATTAATTTAGACACTTCTGAAAATGAGAAAGAATGGGGCTCAACGTTTAGACATGACTAAAAAATGAAGCTATTTCAGTGTTTATATACACCAGAATCTTGAGCTAAACCTTTAAGTGCAGAGATTCTTATTTTTTGCATCAATAACCATAAATAGCTTTCTTTTTTTCCTAGCCCCACTTGAAGTGGAAACATAAAACAATTTCCTATCTTAACAAAATCTCGTTGTTCTCTCAATACTTGTCTCAGCATGCATCTTCCTACCTTCATCACTGGTTCACCATAGCAACATCTACTGCTGCTGCTGTTTCTGAAAGTATGGGCAAGAGATGTTTATTTTTACTTCTCAGCATATTTGCTGAAAATAGTGTCTTTTCTGGTTTGCTCTTCCAGTGTAGTTCAGAGAAATTAATACACCTAAATTCAAAGACAAGTTCCTGGGGCTTGCCGTTCAAAGTCAGGAATTTGCCAACAGTGGCCAGCCAGGTATCTGTGGTACATACAAACAGTAATGCACCAGTGGCAGCGAATTTAGTGAGTAGAATATACAGTTTCCTCTTAAAATGGTCAGTTCAGTGCTCTACTAGTCTACCTGAAGTACTCCAAGATGTGAGGTTGATGTGTTCTGTGAAACTGCTTGAATCATACAAGTCCAGTTTATTTTAGGTGTTCAAAAGGAAAGAGATTTTAGGACAGTGTATGGTAGTTTCTGTAACTGTTTCTTTTGAACTGGTTTTGATTCTTCAGGTTCTTATTCTGGAAAAATCAGTATTATTTTTAATACCGGTCTTAATTTTGAATGTTCCTTTTATGGGAACTGTGAATTACAGTATACTAAATAGTAATACTAAGTAATGACTGAAAAAAGAAGGGGAAGACCGCATAAGGCGGAAGTAGAGGAATATTAGAAACTCCATTGAAATTTAGCTACAATGAGCTATATAACCTTTAATGCTAATGTACAAATTTAAAAATACTAGTTCCTAATTGGATTACATTTTTGTCAATCTTTCTCATAGATTGTGTTGCTGGTAAAAGAGAACCCTCTATTGGCCGAAGTAGAAGCACTGCAGAGATGTTATAGGGTTCTGGATCTAATTTGTGAGAAATGTATGAAGCAGAAAGATATGAATGAAGTACTTGCTATGAAAATGCACTACATCAGTTGCATCTTCCAGAAATGTATTACATTCTTAAAAGAGCGAGAGGATAAACTAGATGGATTTATCAAAAGGTACGTATTTCTACAGAAAGGTCTGAAGGCATATGTATGAACCAGCTTTACAGATATCAGAAAAAGACAACTGTAATAATAGATTGGATTGTCTTGGATAAAGGCTATGCCAAGTTTTGAATTTTGAAATAATCCCAGTTGCGGTCACTTCAGGGTGGCACTGACGCCCTTTTTTCTGTCTGAAGTGGCATTGTCCTTTTCTGGGGTACAAAGGAAACATTCCTAGAGTTTCAGCTCCCTGCTGGAACTGGTTAGAGCTTGGCAATCAGACATACACTATGAAACAGCAGAGAGCAACATGTGGTGGAGAAAAAGGGGAGTGATGGGCTTGAAAAAATAATTTCTCAATGTCCAATATGGATCATCTGGGAACATTTCTCTTGCCATTTTGCTCTCCAGCAGTCATACAGGGTGAGATTTTTTTTCAAAAACACTTAAGCAACCAAGAACTGCAAATCCCACTGGCTCTGGATGAGACTTGGACTCTTAAATCGCTTAGACCTTCAGAACCTGCTCAGAGTTACAAAACCAGCTGCCTGATCTTAAGTATCAAAGTAAATGGCCTGGTTTTTAGAAGGATCACATTCCCCATAGACCTCCATGGATTTCTACATGCTGCTGAAAATAAATTATGAAGTCAGCTTTCACATACTGAAATCAAATAGTTCATCAGTGATCCATATAAAAAAGTAGGAGCCAACCAGATAAATATAGAAGCATCAGTACTATAACACGTTATTAAACATAAGTAAAGCAGAATTTGTATTTTAAAGTATTGTATGTTCTTCAGTGCTATTTTTACAATGCTCATTTTTAAACACAACAAAGCATTTTGCTACTTCAGTCTGATGTAGATACTAGTCTACCTGTAGATGATTATTTTTCTCTGGGTGGCTGAATGAGTAAGTAGTGGTTTCAGAGCATACATTTAGTTATTTTCTATTTCATAATGATTGTGCATTTGAATAAAAATAATTTAATTTGCATTTTAAACACTTGCATTTGAAGTTGTTGAATTATTTTAAATTATAATTCTTCTCTATAATTTGAAAAAGGACAGTCAGGAGGACAGCGTACAGCATGCTGTGTATTTGTTCTTGAACATTTACTATGTGATTTCTTATTTTACTTCGGTTTTAAAAAATTCAGTCTCTTGAAAGGGAGAGATAAAGATGGTTTCCCTGTATATCAAGAGAAGCTAATTCGAGAAAGTATCCGAAAGTTTCCTTACTGTGAAGCTACGTTGCTCCAGCAGCTCGTGAGAAGTATTGCTCCTGTTGAAATAGTAAGTTTTTCCTGTCAAGAAAATACTTTCTAAGCAACTTGCATAGTAAATTCAGTTTAAACTAAGCCAGCCATCTTTCTGATTCTCAGCTTCTGCAATGTATTATATTAAGCAAAGGTTTTTGAATGTCCCTGAACTCTCGGCAGACTGGAATTTTATTTTACATATTGCAGGAAAATGCTCTAAAATACATCAACTAGTAGGTTTTTTTCCTATGCCCATAATGAATGCTTAAATACCTCAGCTTTTAAAGAAGACTGGAACAGTTTGTTTCTGTGTCAGCGCTTTCTTTTCCTACTCTGGGATGTCTATTCAGTTTTTCTTTGCCAATTTGCTTTTACAAATTGTAGATTCAGACACAGATGAAACCCATTTTGTGCTCTTTTTTCACAATGTCTAAATTCAATTTAAGATCAAATAATTTCCTAGATTTAATGCATTTCTAGTGTACACAAAAAGTTGGTAATATATGGTGGTAGAGTAAGGGAAAACATTCTGTGAAGCTCCTTTTATCACAGGGAGAGGCAAGATGATGCAATATAGAGTAAAATGTGTATCTAAAGTAGGAAATCAAAATTAGAAGAAAAAATCTAACTTCAGTTTTCCTCATACATCTTTGCTAACACACTCTTTATTATAGTACTATTAATTAGTTCATAATAAATCGTACACAAGAGTTGTTACTCTTTTTTAAGAACGTTCTCTCTGGTCTCTGAGAGCTAGATGTTATGTGCACTAACACTGGGGAAGTGGAACAATTCTGTGACACGTTTGGATTATGCTGAGCGAATTAAAAATAGCCTCCATCTTAAGTGGCTCCAGTCTACTAAAGTGTCCTGAGGCTTAATGCAATCCCTACTGTTTGTCTAAGCCAGAAAAATAAACACAGTGTGAAAACATAAGCCATCATGATGCATTAAGACTTGCTTTAGAGTAAACATTTTCCTTCCTGTCCCTTTTTTCTTAGAAGAGCTTGCAGTCTTTTCTGCCTTCTCCCTTTAAAGAAATACAGTTTGTTGCATTGGATTTCTGTCCATTATGCAGAACTGGGAAGGAGGAGATGCTATAAATTTTTAATTGTCTGGGAGGCCATGACCTTTGGCATGCACAATTACTTGGATTCAGTCTGGGCATCTCAGCATTGCCGTAGTAGTTATGATTGTGCATATTCCATGATAGACTAACAGTTTAAGGATTTACTCAGAGCTGGAGCAACTTGGCATGTTTTTCCTCTAGTGTTTATATCATTGCCCAAAAGAATAGTTGTAATTTATGGTTACCAGTAAAATATACTAAATCTTACTGCTTGTATTGCATGGGAAAGATACTGCAAATAATATCTAAATAATAATATGCAAATAATTGTTTTGAAGATTCCAAGTTCTGACCATTTGGTCTGTAGTATCTGAGTACACTGAGCACAACAGTATTTCAGTGACAAGCAAAATATCTTTCTGTGTGCCAGCACAGAGACTAAGCTGCAAAAACCTGCTGCATGTGATCTACAAGTGGATGACAGTGTGTAAAGAACACTGAGTTCATGAATAGTATTATTAATAATTTACAGAGTAAAAAATGATAATTTTTATCCTCTCTTCTACAGAAGCTAAAGACTAAGTTATATATAAAAATTTATCTAACTGTACAAATGCTAGGTTGTGCATGTTAGTTGAAGTTCTATGATTTAGTTTTATTTAGGTTGTGCATGTTAGTTAGTTGAAGTTCTATGATTTAGTTTTATGTTCTTGCTGCTATGGCATCTTCAGCGAGACTGCAGCTGGCCGCCTGGAAGCTTGCATTGCTTGTTTTATTTCTCTCTTGCGTGTCCCTCTTTATGATAGTGTTGTTTTTTAATCTCATTACCACCTCCTGTCTTACCTTTCAGGGTTCCGATCCTACAGCTTTTTCTGTACTTACACAAGCTATTACTGGCCAAGTGGGTTTTGTGGATGCTGAATTCTGTACAACTTGTGGGGGAAAGGGAGCAGGCAAAAGATGTTCAGTATGTAAAATGGTAAGAATCCATAAATAGTTATAATGAATCACAAAAAATAGTGCCACTGAGGTGCTGAGGATTTTGAATGCTTGACCATTTACTGTGTAGACTTACGAGGAATGGCGTGTATGCCTACACTGAAAACGTGCAAGCCATCTACTTCTGGGAGAAATGCCTGAAATTCACAAGTAGGAGTACTTGGATTTCCAAGTGTGTATGTTTAAGAATTAAGAAAGAGTAAAATTTCTGTATGTTTAGAGTTAACAAAACAAACTATTCTTTGTAGAGTTTTATATAGGTTAGAATCACTCCATATGACCTTACAAATTGCTTAAAAATACCATTAAGTAATATACATAGAGAGATTTAACTTGGTACACTAAGAAATACAAGAATATCGTGTATCTTTTTAGTATGTAAAGATGAATTGATAGCTCTGGTAACTTTCAGGTGATGTACTGCGACCAGAACTGCCAGAAAATACACTGGTTTACCCACAAAAAAGTCTGCAAGACCCTGAAGGAAATTCATGAGAAACAAGAACTAGAGGCTGCCAAAGAAAAAAGGAAACAAGAAAAAAAGCAAAAGAAAGGTTAGGATCTATAGTTTGCTTGCTGAAACTAATGCTGCATTAACTGCACCACAAGGAACAATAGTAACAGGTCTTAAAATCTGTAACAGCTGAGGTTGAAAGAAAAATCTTTTTTGTAACATAACAGCATACCTGCGTTTGTTGGAATTCTAGTCTTTCAATTTACAAATGCCATGTACTTTCTAAAATCTGGTTTTTAATGCTAGAGTTACACAGGTTTCTACAACTAAAGCATTCTGAATTACACTGCACTGTTTCAAAATCCAAATCTTTAATCAAAATCACGCAGAAATGTCATGCTACTCTACCTTTCGTTGGAGGTGTTAGGACAAGTTGGATAAAAGAAAGCAGCCCACTCCCTCCGGATGCAAAGGTTAATGTAGATGTTAATTCACCTTTAATACTTTCTTCTTCATAACCACAGTATCAAGTTGTGTTGTGTACTTTGAATGTGAAGAAAGCATTACTCTTTAAACTGTTAATGGTGGTTTTTTTCTTTAATAAGCAAATAATTAATACAGTGTTTTTTCTGTCACTATGTATCACACACCCCCACCCTTAACTTACTCTGATACAATGTTTCTCTAAGTGAAATAATAGGAAAATCACTTTTTCTCTTTTACAACGTTAGATTCCCCTTCCCCTGTTTTAAGGATTGTAGAAATGCACTGGACAAATCACACTTTTCTTATAATGGTAGTATTCTTCACTTCAGCTGGACTGTAAAAACTATAGCAGGATATAAATTAGTAATAAATTAGTAATTATTGAAGTTTCCAACAGCTTCCTGTGATGATCCCGTTACAAGAGTTGCTGTTGCATGGGATCAAGATGACTATGGAAGTTGGAGGCAAGGATACTAGAAATCCCTGAATATATTGCATACCAATACAGCAAAACATAATGAGCTGTGAGCAGTGTGATGCCTCACACTGGTGACAAATACACATGCTTGCAGGTTCATATTAACTGAACAAGTCCGTGGCCAGGTGCTGTCCTCTTCGGAGGCAGACAGGATCTTGGTGGATGGCTCTTCTCCCTCCCTTCCTAAAAAGGGAAGCTAACATGTTTTGACATGTTACTGCTGTACTATCTACATGTTAATCTTCACTAACTTCTTCAGCTACATGGCCAACACCTATAGACCTTATCAGATTATGCATTGTTAGCAAGACAGTGAATTCATCCTAGCTTCAAGTCACCTTGTGAATGGTGTTGTATCAAAGCTCTTCTTACCAACAGCAGTTTTACTTCAAAAAGCTAATGATACGCCCTACAAATCCTATACATCGGGGCGGGGGCGGGGGGGGGCTACCCCAGCCGCA
>NW_008795527.1:5740953-5767358 GCF_000699145.1 Aptenodytes forsteri
ATCCCACAGCTGCAACTACAAGCAAAACCAAGAGTTTAAGAGTTTCCACTGTACAAGGGTGAGTGTTCAGCCTGTGCTTAAGGCAGTTACCTCCATAGCCAAATGAGACCTTGGCAGGGCTTTGGCAGTGTTGTGGCTAGCTGTGACAGCGTTTTCAGATGGCTATCATAACAGAGAATAAGAAACCAAGATGAACTCCTTCTGAAGGTGCCAGGGCCCCCAACTAGGCTTTCCCCTCTTTCTTTTCAGAATTGCTAGCATACAACCCCTACTTAGCAGAATCAGGGCAAAAAGTTAACAATTTTTTTCTCTGAAAACATTGCTTGAAAAGTAAAGGTGCAATAGCTGATTCCGTTCCATGCAGTCAGGTTATAAATTTTAGGATGACTCTCTTCAACTAAAGTTCGTTGTGGTCAACTGTTCATTAGCAAATAATTTCTTCAGTCTGTTATGTGCAAAAATGTTTCCTACGTAATCACATACATGCCTTTTTTTTTTTTTAAAGAAAAACAAAACCCACCTGTACTCTGTGTTTAACCAGCCTGCAGCCATTCTTTGAAAAGCTAACTGTAAGAGTAGTGTCAATAAAGCATGTTTGAATTGAAAGTTAAAACAACTGTAGTGTCCTACTCTGCTCCTCTACATATTAAAAGCAAGTATGGCAAAATTGAAGATAAATTATTGAGAGCTTTGTGTAGGGTTAGTTTCAGAGTAGTCTTACACCAACTTAAGCAGAACTCTAGTGTCTTAGGTCTTTTTTGATGAAGCTTGGTTAAATTAATCACTTTTGTAATTGATGCAAACTTTCCTACTGTTTATTACTCTTCAACAATAAAAATGTTTGCTTGCAGATGAGTTCAGTGTTTACTGATGATGCGATTTCTCTTCTGTTTAGATGAAGTGCAACTAGTAGAGGGTAGTTCTACAAGTGAAGAACAGTCAGATCCTGGTCCAGATGCTACCAAAGAAGTGGATCCAAATCATGCTACTGACCAAACGGAAGAACCTGAATGTACCAAAGAGACAGAGGCACTAGCCCTGCATCCTGAAAGTCCACTGGAAAGTGAGAATGGTTTAGCTGACATTGCTCTCCAAAAAATTCAAGATTCTGAGGAGTAAGAAGAGGGTAGAAAGGGACTAAGTGTTCTGGCTACGTTCCTGTACCTCAAGGGTCCTAAAGAATTTTTTATGCTGACCATGTCTGAGTTCTTACAGCATGGGTTATGCAAGACTCCCTTTGAAAGACAGCATGTCTCTGTTCATGTTGAGATGAAATCTTGGCTAATTTGTCTATAAATACTTCAGGTTCTGTTGTAGATTGTCAAAATAGGTATTTATTATCTGATAAAAACTAGTGGCATAGATCCATCTGTACGTATACCAACAGTAAGCATAGTAAAAATCTGTGAGTATCTGTGGTTAATCAGCCACTTAGTGAAAAATAAAAAGCATTTGATTTGGATTATTCATATTTTCAGAACGTAAAATCTATTTTAATTCTAATTTAAATAATTTTTTCTGCAAGTACACAGAACTGTAGTTAAAAGCATTGGGAAGCCAACTGTTAAATTGCTTTTTTACACCACTTTATGAAGCTTTATCTGAAGGAATTCAGTAGCAGTTAAGTTTCTGAAGATATTCATCTGAACTCTCAACTTTTCATGACATTACTGTAAATATTTTTGACTAGTGAGTGCACACCAATAGTGTCTATTTTGTGGCAATTTTATTAAATGATACTGCTGTTTCAGATGTCTCAAGCTGACTGTGAAATGTGTGTTTCAACAGAATTATTTCACTGTTGGTTTAGTCAAAAATATTCCAAGTTTGTCAAAGTCTAATGAAGGGAAGAACCAGAATGATTTAAAGTATTTTGACTGACAAGAATAATGGTTTTTAAATCTCAGCTTTCAGGTAAAGATGCCTCAGAGCACACTGGGATGTTGCTTATGAATTATTTCATAAACATAAAAGATGCTTAATATTGCTCCCGCTGAATCTGGTCACAGTGAATTAAATGGGAGAATTCATGTGTGCATTGATATAACTGGGATTTCACCTAGGCTTTCAACTAAATACCATATGTAGAAAATAGTTTCCCTTAACTATGCTGTTTTTACTCAGATTTACTACTGTGTCTCATGAAATCAGTGGGAATGCCACAACTGAAAATATTGCTTGCTGCATAAGGATGGCAAAATTTGAGATTATCTAATTGTTGGATGAATAATTGGTGTTTTGAACGTGGCAATATCCTTCAACTTAGAGGAGTAAGGACCATCCTCAGAGGAAACGGAGGAAAAATGCTATTAATTTTTTACTATTTAATATATTGAAAGTTTTTGTTTAATATTCTGAAAACTGTAAGAGTGAGGACACATAAATGCACCTGTGCAGGGAATGTATCTGTGTTTTAATTTCAAGGATTAGTAAATTGTGAAGAATAAAGGGAAGTTTTTTAGAAGAAGGGAGCTGCGTGACAATTCTGTTTACTGCATCTGTAACGCCTGTTGGGACATACGGTGATGTTCCCATTTGACACGCATGGGCCTCCTGTAGCTCAGGTGTACAAGTTTAATTTCATGACAATTGGCAAGCAAGAGATGCGTGCCTGGAACTTAGATACGGAGTCACGATGTAGTCACCGTCCACTCTTGGATCTGGGAATGCAGAAGCGCTGCTGGTTCCCTATTCTACACGTAGCATTTGGGGCGCACTGAGATGTGTTGCTCTTTAAGATTTCTCTGAAAATGCGAGCCCTTTAGGACAAATGATTCAGGATTTTAGAAGTGTGGTAAAATCCACAGCACAAATCCTGCTTTCATTCTGCCAGCCAATGCTTTTCCTTGACAAAGAAGAAAAGCCCAAGCGATGATAGGAGAAAGTATGAACATTGGAAATAGGTGTGAAGTGTGGGATCTTTGACGCAGATTATGCAGTTGCGTTTGTTCTCATTCTAACTTGAAAAGGCTTCAAAGTCATTATGAGCAGAGGCTGCCACACTTCCCTCTCTTTGCAGCGAGCCTCAGAGGAGAGCAATTGCAATCCAAGTTAGGGTCCCGGTGCACGCTGGCGCTCCAGAGCTACCTCTGCCTTCCTCAGCTTGAGCTGGCGACAGCTCTTCTGGTGGAAGATCATGGTTGATAGGTCCTGCATAAACCTGGGGTAACGACTAGCTCATGCATAATCACGAATTGGAGGAAACATCTCATGACGTTACTTATAAGGAACTTAAAGTAGGATGAAAATCCATACGCAATTTACTGATTCCTTAAGCAAGGTTTTAAGTGACAAGACAGCTGCGGAGTGCAAAGCCAACAGACAGACTCTTGCACCTTCAAGGGGGTGTGATTCAAAAGACTTTTCTCCCCTCCACTAGGAAAAATGGAATTTTCACTTCAGCTGTTTTGCTGCATATAAGAGCAGAGCAGCTGTGAATCTGTCTAGCTTGCTTCATCACAGTTCTTGCTCCCTAGTTTACTTTTATGCCAAGTGTTTTTTAATATCAACTCTGTTTTCACCCTGGGAAATTTGATTGAATTAGGAATATATAAAAGCTTCTGAAACTATATGAGCATATCTTCTAGTGAACTAAATGTTGCATGTTCAAATCACTTTAGATTTTTGATGCAGGTAGATTTTCTAGGTTTTTTGTCATCTAACTAAAGGGAATTCTCAGCAAAATTTGAAATTACCTTTGTAATTTGAGTATTTCTTTGTATATAAATAGCTAACATTCCTTTTTCACTAATGGCTCTAAAACAGACTCAAATCTTTTGACAAAGCTTAAATGGATGAGTATATGGAAAGCACTGCCTTTTAAGCAAGGTGGACATGTTGGCAGTCGGTGATTCTACTGACTTGTGGCTTGTTGGACAGCATCCAACATTTACACACTACAAATGTGAACAGGTAGCAAACATTACAATGAAGAGCTTCTGGATGCCACAGTAGGGTTTTTTTTGTTTAATCTGTGTATTCCTGGGACACTTGCGTGCAACAGTGGGAGGGCCAAAAAATCTAAGAGGTTTTGATGGACTTTTCACCATCAAAGATTATATATGTATAAATTAACTCATTGTCTTCTCTGAGCCCATCTATATGCTCAAAAAGATTGCAAGAAGTCATGCTAAAATTCTTTAACAGCTACTCCTGTAAAATGTATATTTTCTTTTCAAAATCTATATTGTTTGGGGAAAATGTTAGATTAGTTGTTAAAAAAGATTCTGTAATAAAATTCTTTATGTTGAAATATTGCATTGCAGCATTCTTTGAGCAGAAAATTGAAAAAAATTCATTTCACTTTAATTTTTCTTTAATCAAAAGAAGACAGGGGCAGAAAAATATTCCAGGCCAGAAATACTGTGCCTCTAATTTGATCCAAAAATTTGAAATCAATGAAATTTACTCTGAAATGACATTGCTTACTACCTTAGTCTAGCTCCAAGTTCCAGGTGGGATACAGTCTGCTTTCAGAGAAAAATCTCTTAAATTCAGCCTTTTCCGTGTCTGACATAAAATCTACAGATTCTGGGATTGTGAAATTGCTGCTATGAAATGATTACATCATAGACTACGTCCATGAGCAGAGTCAGCTGTCAGAGTTCAAAAGACTCAAGACAAACCAGGGATTACACTTATTAAATCCTAATGGACAGTTACTTAGGGAGGACCTCTTTAAGAAAACATGTTAGCCGAAGCTTAGTTTGGTCTAACTTCCCTGTAGACTGATTCCATATGAGAAATTAAACATTCTTGAAACCTAATCGAAACCAAGGTGTTGATCTACCTTTTAAAACCACAAAGATGCGGCTAATTTAAGGGCATTTACAAAATGCATGGAACTTTAAGCAAGAAAAAATAGGGAAGTTGAAATCAAAAAGGAAGGAATCTAACACCAAAAAGGCGAAAGGAATTACGAGATTTAACAAAGATAAAGTTCTGTATCTGGGATGGAGTAATCCCACGCAGCAGTACAGGCTGGGATCTGCTGAAAAGGACCTGGGGGTCCTGGTGGGCAGCAAGCTCACCTGGAGTCAGCAGTATGCCCTGGCAGCGCCAAAGGTAAATGGTGCCATGCACCGGTGAAGACAAAAGTATAGTACAGCCGGCAGATCAAAAGTGGAATTATTCCACTTGACTTGGCAGCTGCTAGGCCACACCTGGAATAGTGTCCCATTTTGGTCAACTCAGTTCAAGAGAGACATTAAAAAGCAAGAGAGGTCCAGCGAGGGTGCCATCATGACAATGAGAGGGTTGGAGGAATTCGGTTTGTTCAGCCCAGAGAAAAGAAGATTTGGGGAGATCTAATCACAGTCTTACAATACCTAGAGGTAGTTACAGAGAAGATGGGGGATGCACAGTGACAGGACAATAGCCAACAGGCCCAAGTTGTTGCAAGTGAAATTCCATCTGAATATAAGAAAAACACTCTGGAATGCAATTAAACACTGAAAGAGACAGTGGACACTGGATAACCTAATCAATAACTTGACAGGGCACTGGATAACCTAATGTCAGACCCTGCTTTCAACAGGAAGGTTGGACTAGGTAAGCTCCAGAGATCCCTGCCAACCTAGCCTGTCCTATGACTCTGTGCTAACCTAGGAGAGCAAGAAGGAACTCAGAAGACAAGTCACAGGCTGAAGAAGGGCCTACATATGTCAGGTAGCGTTGGCTTTAAGCCTGTGGCAGAATGGAGGGAGAAAGATGTGAGGAAACGTATTATTTTCCATCTATATGCAGATCTCCCACTAGCTTCCTTAGTGCTAACTGGCTTTAGAAGCCAAAAGTGTCAGGTGTAGTGCTACAGCATTGTATGACCCACGCGGTTATAAAAGAGAGTGTGTTAAAACCAGTCAGCAGTCTTGGGGCAGTGCATCGTGTACGGCAAGTCCCGTCTCTCCAAAAGGACCAGTAAGCAGAAGCCTGCATCCTGGGAGAGTATTAGCAGCCACAGACAACAGCTAGATATCAGCATGCTTAAGAGCTCATGGTTGCACTGTATTGAGACCATATGAGTATCCTCATAAAACTAAGAGTTTTCAGCGCATTTGTGCAGCACACAAATTAGCAAATTGAAACTTTAATCCCTCTCAGAAATGAGAAAAGCTTAATGGTTGCTTTCTCATATCTTTATTTTGATGGAGGAAGACAAATTACTGCTAGTGAACACGGTAAGTCTAATTCTCCAGTAGAAACTATAAGGAATGAAATTCTTTATCCTTAGTTTCTTAAAAATTAACTGCAGTTTAGCTTTAATAATTTCTGATAACAAAAGTATGGTAAGAATTGCATTTCAAGCAACTTTCATTGAAACATTGCCACTATTTATCATTTGTTTTCTTAATTTCTTCACTCTCCATATTACATATCTGATGATAAAAGAAATGTTACACTAATACTTTTTTTGCTGGAAGTTCATTTAATTAGATGCATGTTTTAGTGTACTTGTTCTATAGAGATATTAACTTACTTAAAAGGCTTATCTCCACACTAGAGAGAGGAATAATTTTTTCTTAAGGAAGAAAGCGCTCATCTAAATTGGACTGTCAGCTTCTCACGGGGTTCTTCTACTTTGTTTTCAAGCCGTCTTTCTCGACAGGTGGCTACTTTGTTCCAGTCAACAGAGGAAAATTCCATTAGAGATCTTGTCATTGCCCGTAGTAAAACGGCATCTTCGGAGTTCTCAAATGGTATTCTGCAAAAAGAACAAAGCAAATGCGCATTATCTGGATGATTCCAAACTACTTTGGAGCTGATTTACCACACGCACTCTGTGTAGAAAGTGAAGTTAGAAGTCATGATGACACTAACAGTGAGGATTTGAAAATTTTAAATTTTCAGAAGGTTTCCTTCTTTTACCAAATTTAAGAAAGCAAAACAAAATGAGAAAAGGTCAGAATCACAGGATTCTAAGGAAAAAAAAATCATGCTATAAATTTTTTAAAATACATTTATAGTAGACTTAAAAATCTTATTTTGTTTTCACTGCTTTTTTTTTCCCACAAAAATTATAATTGTTGTATACTTTTAATGCTCTGATTCAATAGAAATCATAAAACTAATTTTATGATTTCATAGTGATATAATACTCATTCATGCAAATGCACATTTATTTCACCGTGGATCTTTTAACCAGCCACCATGCAAATATCCTTTCTCCAAGCTCTGAATGCAGAACACTGTGAGCTTGTGTTTTTCATGTATCCTGCCACAGCTGCAGTCTGGGAGAGAAAAATGGCAGACGCACAACGTCAATGCAGAACCGACAAGGATGTCATGTTAGACCAAAACCTTTTAACTCCGATACAATATTAAAATCTGATCGTATAAGAACTTATTTCATAAAGATGTACCTGTAGCAACACACACCTGATATAAACTATGTGACTATTTCCACTGAGTATAACACACTTCGTCGCATGCTCAGGTACCTTGCAAAGCCCAAGCATCTACATAAATAAGATGGAGAGGAAGCTCTGCATCCATTGTATCAGTGAGGACAGCTAAGTCCACTGAAAGCAGTGTGAATTCATTTTTAAACATAAATTAGCTTGATTGTAAAGAGCTGTACTCAAAGTGAGTAGCTATATAAAATCAAATTGTTAAAGGATATCATCATATGTAGGCTTTTATTATTTTCTCTAATAAATCTTTGAAATATTTTCATAGGTAAAGCTAGAAAGTATAAACAAGCCTGAAATCTGAAGTTTGTAAATTTACTTTTATAAAGATAGCATCTAAAAATGTCATCACATCAAAATGCAACCTTTATACTACCTCAGTCCAGACACAGAGATAACAGAGGTAAGTTTTACATTTATTTCTGTGATTTTTAAACCAAACAGAATAAAAGTAACATGAAGTACAGACTAAAAAAGTTTCATTCTACAAGTCAGTAATATTTTCCAGAGAGTATGTGTTTTTGAACAGCCAGTGAGGAGAAAGTTGTCTGGGCCATAATATAGAACAGCTATTCTGATGCTCTAATACTTAAAGCATACTTTTTCTAGTGATCAGTAGTTGATCTTATAAATAAATAGCATTTTTATATACCCATTTCCAAATGTGGAATACCTTTCAATATTAAATTTCAGACAGCAGCAGGTAGGTTGTCTCATCAGAATAGTAAAGAGTTGCAACTAAGAGTTGCAACTATGTTAAAACACAAAAGACAGAAAATTTTTCAAAAGCTCATTTTTACTGGACGTTTTCTCTGGTTAGGGTATTTTTTAGGCATGAGAAGAGAAAATTAAGTAAACACTTCAGAGATGCAAAAGAAAAAAAAAGTCCAAAAAGTTACTTACTTATTTGTGTGATTTCCAAATTCATAACCTATAACAAGAAGTACAAATTAAGATATTAATGGCTGTACAGCACTTTGATTAGCTGAGGATTACCATCCTGATCCTAAATAACTTGTTCAAATGAACTGCAAACTAGCAGATGATTTGAAATGTTCAAGATCATCTTTTATTAAATTACTGTGGAAACAAGTATCTGTTGGGATTTTTTTTAAGTTTATGTAGTTCTTGTATTTTATTTCCTGTAGACATATATTTCCACGCATTTTTTTTTCTTTCACAGAAAAATGATGCCACTGTCTATGTATGTGAATGACTGCATGGTAGAAGTAAAGACAATTGTATGCCTACTTTGATAATTATCAGTAAAACAATTACATTATTAAGTATGATTAAATGATCTCTTTTTTCCCAACCTTTTCCAAATTGCTGTTAAACACACTTTCAGGTTTACTATTGTGATATATACATTTAAAAAAAAAATCAGTTATTTTATTACTGTTCCAAATTTCATCTACACTACTGTTTAAAATGCTACCATTTCAGTCATATATGCACAATATTGTTTTTCTTATCTTTAAAAAGCCAAAAAAGCAGATCAGATTGTGTGGGATTTCAAGGTTTGTTCTGGATTGTCATATGGTACAAGTCACAAGGTTCCAGGTGGTATTCACCTGCTTTCTTGTGCCAGGATCATGCTGTCTTCCAGATCTGAATGTTGTAAGAACTCTAAAAATTACTTTAGATGCTATTATAAGACATCATTAAAATATTCTCAGCTTGGAAAGCATAAAAAGGAATCTGCTTGCAAAACTAGGCAAGGTATCTAAAATTTAAAACATTATTTAGAAGAAAATACTTTCTTCAGGAGATTATTTCATAAAAGCACTAGAGGGCATCAAAACTCTATGATGCTGATCACTGTCTGAGACAGCTTAAAAGTGTATTGAGATGTTTTTAATTAAATAAAACTAAAACTAAACACTCACAAGACACATATTGAAAAAAAATGAAATTTTGTTTATTCAGCTATCTTTAAAGACAATTTTGTAACCAGAGGGAGTTACTAGAACTTATTTACCACAATACTCTTAGTAGATTCATTTGTTGCCTGTTGCTGCTATTACTACTTACTGCATGAAGCCATTTGGTTGAGTTCCTGATGCGTTTATACTTTATTACTAAAACCAGTAACTTTTTATCAGATGAGTGAAAAGAACTTTTTCTAATCCAAATCACTTAAAAATGTATGCTTTTCCTTACATTATTATAAATACCTGAGGGCATCATCAGTCTTCTGGCTGGTTGAGTGCATCTGCTAGATCCCACTGCAGTCCCCAGGGGTGTATTTACTCTCTTTCCAAAAGCTATTGACTGCACAACACAAGACCTTTCACGGTTATAAAGATGAAGCGCTGACTCCCTCTCTCCTTGTGTAACTGCTGTTAAAAGGGATATAAAATTTTTATTTTTCCAAGCAACTTAGAAGGCTGGTAATATCTATCTGCATGCAGAAGGTGATTCACTTTTTTTGTGCTGAGTTTTGTAACAGCAGCGGTGTAAATCTGCGTAATTTCACAACGATTCAAAATGGGAACATGGAGTGATACTTCCTAAGGCTTTAGGGTGAAGTGCTATCCAATAAGCTTTTTCTTTTGGGTGCAGTAGGATCAGAAGTTCTAAACCAAGAAACTAGAAAGCAAGGCTTTTCATACTGCTTAAATGAGATCCACTGCAGAAGTCAGTAAAGATTTGGAAGTTTCTCTGTGAATAGCAAAAACAAGTCCTAGTTCAAGGCCAGTTCAATTCCCATCGCTCAATTAGAGAGAAAACCGTATGAGTGCAATCAAAAGAAAAGCCTCAAATTTTCCTGTTTTGCACTTTAATTCAAAAATAACTTTAAGTTTTAAACAAAGAGTTTGAGGTTGTTAAGTCAAATAGGGGATGTTAACTTCAACGACATGAACTGCATACTAATCTAGTACTTCAGCTATGGAACAGAAGTGAGCTAAAGGTTTAGAACAGAAGCATTTTGAATTCAGGGAAGTTTTTAAGTCATGGTGTCTGGAGGACCAATTAGGAAGGAACTGCAGTAGTCATGCCTGGAGGTAACAGAAGTGTGAGCACATGTCTTATGTAAAGGAGACAGCCAGGACTATGCTGTGGTAATGTTCCACAGATGGTGAAGAAGCTTTGTAATGTTAGAGAAATAGTTCACCAAATAGGAAGTCCGGGTACAGCTTGACACAAATTAATGCCTCAAGTCTTAATCCAGGACTGATTACAGTATAACTGTATTTAGGAGATTAAGTCCAGGAATTTTTATGGAAGTGTTTCTAGAGCTGTAAATGCAACACGTATTTTCCAGCACATTAAGCTTCAGTCATCACTCCCTAGTCAAAAACGATCATTAGTAAAACAGTCTGACAGACCCACCAAGCACAGGTGTAACACAAGACCAAATATTCAAGAGACTGGAGGTACCAGTGAGAAATGAATGTGTAAGCAAATGGACATGTGGTCAGATCCAGCAGCTCCTCATCGACCCCTGACACATGCTGTGGCCCATCCACCAGCTTTCCTTCATGACAGAGCTACGCAGTCTGCCAGCACCTGCAGATGTCCCATGGCTGCCTTGCTCAAGTCCTGCATCCGGGTTCTTCTAGAGGCTGGGAGCAGGTTTTCAAGATTACATTGTTTCTCCTCACTACTTTCTTACAAGGTAGAGCTGGGGTAGGAATCAACACCTTTCCCAGTGCTCTCCAGTAATTTTCAGTCCTCCTGCCAATCACATAGCTCTCCAAACACCAGAGACAAAAATCACCAAGGTTGATTTTCTGGATCCGCTGTGGCATGTTTATGGATTGACTGATTTATCATCTGGCTATTCTTACAACAATTCTTTTTTCTGTAGAATTTACAGTAGACAAGTTGTGAAAGATCTCTTGATGATTTATGAAGATTTATATCTGAAAAGTTGGTCAGCATGTACCTCATCAAGAAATGTGCATATACATATTTAAACTGTACAGAAACATGTAGATAGCTGAGGTTATTATCCATATCTAAGTAAACACGCTCACCCATGTGAATATACCAGTTTGAATGCACAAATGTAGGCACATGTTTCTAAGCACGGGCTTTTATCTGTCTTACCCAAAAATATGTAGACCAAGATACAAGATGAACATACACATACACAATTTAAATAGAAAAAGAGAGAAACCAAAAGCATTTGGCAAAGTAAACTGTTTATGCCATGCAAAATCTATTTGCTTGACAAATCTTGCAAGAAATGGGTATCTGTTAATTAGATCTTTTGCTACATCAACAAGTGCAGGTAAAAGAACAGGCAAGATTAATTCACCTATTTTTCCAAACTGATTAAAATCAAAAGCAACTGTCAATGCTTTGTGAGAAGAGGAAAGCAATCCTTACACTTCCTGTCAAGGAGCTGTACTGAAGGAAGGAAGTATATCACATAAAGCCGGTAGTCTGGGTCTTGTGCCAGAGGGTTATGGAACAGGTCTGCAAAACGTATATAGAAAAAACAAACACCACCACAAAAAAACAAACCCAGCAAAACAACTAACTTAGCAAGGCAGGAAAACTAAAGATCACTAGTAGCCAAAGATTTTGTACAAAATATTATCAAATTCAAATTGTTCTTATGCGAGGTAAACAAAGCACAGTCTCTTTACACATGCAAAATTACTCAACTAAACACAGACTGCAAGAATTGGCTTATTGCAGAGTATGCAAAATACCACAGGCAAGAACTGAGTAAAGGTGCCATCATGCACTCCAAAACTTTGAAGTTTTTTTTCTATTTTTTTATGATATACAGACAAAACCACTAAGTGTTTGCCTTTGATTTTCTTACGTATTGTTAGGTGATGCCTATTTTAAATAATAGTAGTCTTTTAGGTGTGACAGCTTAAAGGTAAGACACAAAATTTGTAGGGGGAGAGAGTTATTAAAACCAGATGAGCTTTAGGACACCTAAGGCTTTATCATAGCTGATACAAAGGTTTTATCCCATAGACACAACATAAAATGTAAATACCCAGTCTTCTGATGTTTTGACAGATGATGAGTTTGAAAACTCAAGAAACTTAGAGTAAAATGTTTAAAAGGGCCTAAGCTCCTGCGAACCTGGATCCCACTAACTTTCATTGAGACTTGAGGTACTAAGCTCCAAAAGCCCATTAGCAACTCAACTAAAATACTTATGTTCAGGTTCACATTACCTGAATAATCAAACCTTTGCAACACAGAGACAGGCATCAATGCTGTGTTACTGCTTTGCCAGATGTGGAACACTTGCCTAGCTGACATGCCAGATCAGTTTGTTTCATGAGAGTGGTATCTGAGGTTGATTAAAATAGAAGCTGGCTCATTCCCAAATCAGCTAACAAGCAAACAAACAAACAAGTGTTGTTGGCTGGTTTTTTTCCTGAATGAAAAACATAATAATGCTATTTTTCTCATCATACAAATTCTGTTCTTCTGGGACAGTAAAGTAAAAATAATCAGGAGGCTGCTACCTTGAGATCAGAGCAGGGAAAACAAATCTTAAATTAATAATTTTGACAACTTCCACCAAGTTCTACACTGGCCTGTTTTTCTCTATGAGGAGAGGCTGTGGCTAATATTCACTCTAGGGCAAAAAAATCCTCTGTTAATGTCATTTTAGCAGTTAGGGAGGACAAGATGGTATTACAGAAGCAAATAAGAGATACTAGAAGAAGAAAAAAGTCTGGAAATATTCCACACAGATTTGTAAACTACAAGATGTCATTTCTTGTTCTTCAGGATAAGTATGACTGCCAAAGAGGGCTCAGTGTTTGATGCGATTTTGCAGTTATTTTGAGGGCGCAGTAAGGCTGGAATGGACATTTGGTATCTCCTACACAGAAAATGCTTGTTCATGTATTCAGAGGAGAACTTAAAATATTTTAATTCTTTAACAAGTTTTAAAAAAACACTGTACTTAGAAGTAGTAAGAGACCCACACGGTGGCAACAAAAGGAAGTTCCATTTTTACCAAACAAAGTAGTATATAGCTATTTTTTCTAGAAAGTGTTAACAGAAAGAATGTTAGGTATATATCTGATAAGTCTGTTCTTGAGTCAAGAAAATATGTGATAGCATTCCAGAGAGAAAATTATTTCAGAAAGATCTCCAAAAGCAGGTACGTTTGGTGTCTCAAGCAGTAGTGGAATGGAATGAAGATTCAAGAGAGATTTTTCCAAGGCACAAACCGGGGTTGATAGTAAGTACTTCTGAATCTGGATGCTACAAGGAGCACATCCCTCCTCATCAACAGTGATTTGTAGTTTTGTTTTAGGGCATATGAATTTTTCTGCTGCTCGTTCTTACAATAAATCCAACCATTGTATGGATCAAGATGGTCTTATTTTACAAAACATCTGGGATCAATTCTTGGCTCTGCTATCTACTTTCTTGTCAAGGTCATGCAACTTTACTTCTACAAATCAGGAATAATGCTTTCTTCCTCCACAGTTTTGTCTGTTTTCTCTATTTGGAGTGTAGGAAAACAGTGTGCCTATCCCACACAGGGCAGAAAGGAACTACTGCTGTAAAAACATAGTGAAGAACAAAAGGAGTTTTCTGAGGTCTAGCAGCAAGATGTTATCAGCTGTGGATAATAAATCAGTTGAGGCAATTTACAGGGTACATAACAAAAATCCTGGATTCCAAAAGGGAGATGTGAGCACGAGATGAGCCCATGAAGAAACCCTGCATATCTCCCAAAAGGCTGCAGTTGTGAGCAACCAATTCAGTAAATCTTCAGAAGCTGAGTGTCTTCTCTAAAGGCCTGATGAGGAATGGTGTTATGCTACAAATCCAGTGCCGGGCAGTGGCTAAAAATCACAAGAGAGCCTTAAGGAAGAGAAATGCAACATTTTGGCAGATGGATGCTACTTCTGAAGTAGCATTGTTCACTTCTGAAGTGAACAATAATAGTGTATTAGACTGCCCCATTTTAATAGTTCTAATGTCCCCAAGAGGTACAAAATAATAAAATGTTATTATGTATCCAGAAGTTCTGTTGAAAGCTAGCAAATTACTTTTTTTAATCGGATTGTCCAGCGATAAAAAAGATCTACCTCACAACAATGAGAACTCTCCTATTCCCAAAACAGTTTTTATTTTATAAAGGTGAATTATGGGCACAGGCCTTTTCAAAGCTACACAGTGCTAATTCTGCACCCACTTCACATTTCTTAATATTGCAAGCGGGCAAACAAATGATATAGTAATATGATATGATACATAGGATATGACTTTTAAAATTTATTTTGTTCATTTACTGCTGTCATTTACTTCAAATATGACAGTGCATTTTATTAAACCAATAGAGACCTGTTAATTTGAGAACTCATTATTATGAAACCTCTTTGAAACAAACACATTGGCAATTTTTTCATGACTGTAAAGGTCAAAAAGGAATGACTGTAAAGTTAAGGTTATTAAGTTTCTTCCACTGATTAGCATTTACTCTCACGTCTTCGAACTAAAACCCGATTTTTTTATCAGGGTAGATTGGTATATTCTATATATTGTTTGACAGTTCTCTTAAACACTTGCTTTTCTATGGTGATGGCCAGTCCACTATGCACCCAATTTTCACTATGTCTTTGTGACTGCCATTCATAATAACTCGGCAGCACTTTAACTATCTGCTGTTTGTCTTTATTTCCCACAGACGGTTGCAACAAGTACAACAAACTCCCTGTGCTTGTTGAAGCTCCTTATTAATTAGTAGGGCTATAACATTAAATTCAAGTGACTGCACCATTCATACATACGATGTCTGTCCAGACTTTGCCTAATCACTTCAAACAATTGCATTGTTAAATGGACTATTTTTTTGATCTTGCATATAATGAAAAAAATCACAAAAATTTGGCAGGCATGTTGTCTTCCTAAACATTTGATTTGGTTTTTAATTTTGGCCCAGTGTCAAGTTCAAAGTGTACTTTTCAAGCCATATTTTCCTTTCCCGCAATCAGACATTCAATTTTTTGAATGCATAAGGAGGTATGGCTTGATGACATTCACCTCCATTAATTGTGTCACTAAGACGCGAAACTTGTTTCCTGTTTTCTCAAACTACTGAGCATTTGGCATGACCTATGACAACATTCTTTTAGGTACCATGGAAAAAAGACTGCTTACATTTTCACTTTCAACAGGTTAACAGCATATAATCCTACTCTCCCTGGAGGCTACTTCTTACATTGTAACTTAGTGGGGCCAGTGCTGTCTTGTGTAACTTAATTTGAAATTTCAGAGTCTATGCTACTTTCATTTCCAGCCAGTGTATCAAAAAGTATGCTACTTAACAGATATTGTTATACTTAATAGCTAAAGTGTATTTATTCTTAAGACTCTAGAAATCCATAGAGCCTGCCAAAAAGATGCAGAAAGTAAGTTCTATAAGCAACAGAATTAATGAGGTAGGAATTTGGGTTATATAACCTATCACTCACACTCTCAACAGCAGTAACACCCATTTCTCAACTCCCTTCACTTCTACGATAATCTCACTGTACTCCCATGTTTCCTTACAAAAAGGTAGCAGTAAACTGCTTTGACTGCCTCCAAGCTACTCATCCAGGAGACAGGCTAGCCAGCAGCCAAAAAGAGTTAACTTCTGAACTTATTTGGCAGGTTTTTCTTAGTTGAGGTACTCTCTGTGGAATTTTCATGTCTTAGAGATCTCTTTCTTCTGTCAAATTTGGTTGAAATTGATAATTAGCTTCAAAAGCTATTGGCAAATGATGAGGAAACAGACAAGAAACATCCTGATAAGAAACACTAAAAAACTACAGCTCACTGTTCTGCAAAATAAAAATAAGGTATTACTTAGGGTCTGCAAGCTTATCATTCCTTTCAATTCCTTCACTGTTTTATCAAGTTTTTTTAACTGGTTGTTGTGAAGCAACAGAATCTGTAACGCACATAAGTGTTTCAGAGCACCTGAAATAAAATGAAAAATAATTAATTATTCTCACCATACCTGACTGCCTTTATTAGATAATTATTTTGTTATGCTGCACACTGAATTTGATATTCTAGTTATCCATCTATGCCTACCTTTTGGTAACACCTTGCATGAGATTAGTAAAAAAATATTATCAGAGATTTCAATATCCCTTCCATCTTTCTAGTCACATCCTTTGAACATATGCCTAACTTTTTTCATTCCAGTTCCTCCCATTTGTCCCCATCACCCTTGCCTCAACAAATCAACATCAGCTGCATCCTCTCTTCTTCCTCCCTTCCTTCCTCCTACATCCCAGTAATCTGGATTAATGATTAATTCCTCTTCACTTCCTTTTACCCTTACCTAGTATTACCTTTGCCTCACAAACAACAGTATATCCCTAATACTACCTTTGCCTCACAAGCAATAAATAGTGAATTCCTTAGAAAATAGTTCAATTTCAAATAATTATTAATGTATTAAAAAGTTATTATAAAATATTGTTGTGGCTGACCCAGACTATGTGTTCACATCCTCACGCCACATCAGGCTTAGACATCTCATTTTCCAAATTCTATACAGTATTTCTCATCCACATTTCTCTACCAATGACACTTGCCCTTCTGCTTACCCATATTTTGGTATCTTCTGTATTGTCTCTTGTGTCCCTGTGTTTCTTTCTTTCAAACATTAATTTTTCTGAAAATCTCACAGAAACTAATCAACATCATTTCTCATCCCAACATTTTATAGGGAAAGAGAGAAGTAAAATATTAACATTTAAAATGTCTAAAATATACACAAATTTATTATGCTTTGGCCTCTTCATTCATGAATTCACTAGTCTGGTACAGCCACTTAAATCCACAAGAGCAAGCACATTCCAGTTCCTCCCATTTGTCCCCATCACCCTTGCCTCAACAAATCAACATCAGCTGCATCCTCTCTTCTTCCTCCCTTCCTTCCTCCTACATCCCAGTAATCTGGATTAATGATTAATTCCTCTTCACTTCCTTTTACCCTTACCTAGTATTACCTTTGCCTCACAAACAACAGTATATCCCTAATACTACCTTTGCCTCACAAGCAATAAATAGTGAATTCCTTAGAAAATAGTTCAATTTCAAATAATTATTAATGTATTAAAAAGTTATTATAAAATATTGTTGTGGCTGACCCAGACTATGTGTTCACATCCTCACGCCACATCAGGCTTAGACATCTCATTTTCCAAATTCTATACAGTACTTCTCATCCACATTTTCTCTACCATGACACTTGCCCTTCTGCTTACCCATATTTTGGTATCTTCTGTATTGTCTCTTGTGTCCCTGTGTTTCTTTCTTTCAAACATTAATTTTTCTGAAAATCTCACAGAAACTAATCAACATCATTTCTCATCCCAACATTTTATAGGGAAAGAGAGAAGTAAAATATTAACATTTAAAATGTCTAAAATATACACAAATTTATTATGCTTTGGCCTCTTCATTCATGAATTCACTAGTCTGGTACAGCCACTTTAATCCACAAGAGCAAGCACAATGAAATAGAAGTGTAAGACATGCAATTTTACAATAAAACAGTTTTGCAGTAACTTTGTAAAATACTTCTGATTATAAATGTAACTATATCATGAAGAAACTGCAGAACCTTAGTGACTACCTTACAAGTGGGACAACTTATTAATTTGTTACCCTTTTATTTTCATATTAAGTCTGTCAGCACTACTATTAGTTTTTCATCACGTAAACATAAATAGCTCTCAAAAGGTACTTCTATCAGCTTACGGAGTACCTGGTCAGCAACAGGACTACAAATCATCATGTAAAAAGAGCTCTGCATGTTCATTTTCAATATGAAATACGCTCATGTAAGATCAAAAATATTTTACAATTGCCTGACATTAAAGTGAATGACAGGATAAACATATCACCTTATTGCCACTCAAGTATGCTGGAACAATCAAATCTCTAAGAAAATAATTACCATGTATTGTTATGCATACATAGAAGCCTTCAACCATTAAGTTACCTGCTGTCATTCACTTTTATAAATTTGAATGCCAATACACAGAAAAGAAAGTATAGGCCTCTGCTCAACAACCTAAAAAGGGAAGATTGGTACCTGATATATCTGTCAGCTCATTATTGTTGAGATAGAGTTCAGTCAAGCAATAGTTTTTGATCAAGAAAGTTAAATCCTGGATCTGAAATTAGAGTTAGGAAAACTGTTACATGTCAGTCTAAATTTAACTTTGGAGAAGTATAAATATGGCCTCTTGAAAACTGTTTAAATATAGGTAGTTTCTTATATTTCTGTTTAAGACTCTTGGTTTACATATTCTCTTGACAGCTGAACCTTCTTTAGAAATACTAATTACACATCAAATACACGTCGCACAGCCTTACCTAATTTTTTGAACTACAAATACAATATTTCAATATTAAAATTTAACAGATTTCATTGAATTACTGGTCTTCACATTTTCTTTTACTTCTATTCACATTTGAAATATTTTTTACTGTGAGAACATCCTCACAGGATGTAATAATTCTATGTTGATTTAAGAATACTCCTGAAATATATCCTTGGAATAAGCCCAGCATCTAGTTTTAAAATTATTTCTTCATCAGCAGGTCCAAAGAGCACATATCTGTTCTAAATTTCCAAAAATGACATTTAATCAGATTTACAGAATCAATTACAATTACAGAAGAAAAATGTATGTATGGGTATATTCCCAATAAAGAGTTATCTTCGGTCCCTATGAAAAAATCTCATCCCCTTGCTTGGAGGAGCTCAGTTCTAATATTGTCTTGACTTCAATGCAAGGTAAAGTATATGCAATGGGATACCAAGCTGACCACTGTAACAGTTGAGAACTGGGAGTACTAATGGTGCCTAAGTATTTATCCTACAGTTTAAATGCAAGAACAACAAACAGAATTTTATTCCTGACACTACTTTGACTTCTGTGATGCAAAGTCATTTGTTAGTGGGGGAATGATTTCAGTCCTTGAATTGTGCCACTGATTTTAAAACAAATGTGCTTTGCTCTGTGTATTAACAGTATCTGAAAGTTGGAAGGAGGAGAATAAGACACAGGTTTTTCCATTCCTAAAGTTCTCTAAAATCCTCTGAGAAAAGATACTTTAAAGTTGAAAATAATACCATTCTCTGAGTCTTGCTCCACCTCAGAAAAGCCTGGTTCAGTGAAAACAGCAATATTGTACAAATAAAAAAATCCTACTCTTCACAATGATTATTGTATCTTGTATAGTGTAAAGCCCACACATACCTATTGTATATAGTGGTGTTTCTCTATCTTTGACAAGTTCGGTTGTTTTAGGATCATCTGAAATTTACTTTTTTGTGATAAAATTATTGTGATGCATTTTTAAGGAAAGAAAAAAAGATCTCAGATCTTCTGAGTTCAGAAAAATACGCTCCCCTTATTAAAGCATTTACCTGAGACTTCTCCTAAGAAAAGCCACTGAGTGGCTTCTCCCCACAAGTTATATAGAAAATGACATTTCCACACAACTTGTATAGAACAACAGAAGAATGCTTTTTGTTACTGCTTAGTTAGGAAAGTGAGATCTGTGCAAAAATCAGATTTATTTATCTTTTATGGTCAGCCAGATCCGTTCCACTTGGTCATCAGGCCATTTCCTCTTATTCTTTAGTGTCCTTTAGAAATACAAGGGAAAGCCTTATTATACCTGCGATTTTAGTTCAACCTTTAATGCATCCATACTTTTGCTTTTTTTTGAAAATAGCTGGATAACCACAGGTCTTTCAATGAAGTCAACATAAGATGCTCTATAATTGATGTTAGCCTGGGGCAGCAGATATACATACACTCCTAAGTGACATGGAATGTAAATTTATTTTTTCTGCTGATCACAGAGCTACTTATTTACCTGAGCAAGCAATTCTGGTGTTTTAAGAACCTGAGCCCACTGTGAAAGTCATGTAAACTACCATACAGTAAGAAATTTAAAAGCAGATTAGAAATCTGTGGGGTTTATCACTTCTCTTGCTTTTTAATTATCTGGCTAATGGTGAAGGTTTGGATTCAATTCAACCATTTAATAATGGTTGGCTATGTATGTGGGGATTTCTAAATCAGATAATTCTACTGTCAAGTAGATGACTTTGTGTAAGATACAATGTGCTTAGACTTGGCTGGAAACCATAGTGTCCAGAGATTTTGACAGAGCATTGTCTTAAAACCCCTACAGGATATAATAAATACTATAATCTAGATTTGCACAGATGGAGAAAGTAAAGCACGTGGTTTGTGTAACTGATTTAGGACCATACAGCACACTGGATACAAGAGAAATTAATGCGGCTCAATGTCATACTCTAATCACTCGCCTGGAAATCTCTCTTAAATCGAACAAGTTTAGGTGACACAACGGCCTGTACAATGGCAGAAGGTACCCCATCAGCCCTACTGATGCTGATGCTACTGAGTAGCATTGCAGTGCTACTTCCTGTGCACAGGGAGAAGCACATTTGAAAGAGTTATATGTCACTCTTGTGTGCATGAGGGCAAAAAGGAGTCTCACCTCAACCACCAGCCTGCCAGGAAATAAACTATGCATGTCTGCAAGGGCATAAAAAAAGAGCTACGCATTTCCTGCAGTCCACTCCTTTCCTGAAAAACTAGGAAGCCCAGAAGTTGTGATAAGAATACCTTACAGCCATATCACCCCTCAGTCTGTTCCAAGAGCTGCCCGCTCTGGTGGGCGGGGTACACTCGCTATGAGCTACACTGGAAACTGCTATCCCAGACCTCGGGTATCAAAATGCTATCAGGCAATTTTGCCAATAACTTAGTTCTAAATATACTCAATCTTCCTTTTTATTGCTAAGGTATTAGCACAAAATGTCAGCTTCTAAAATACACAAAATTTATAACTGTCATGTGAATCTAAAGGAAAATATATCAGCTTATACTCTGTAATGTGAAACAAAATACTGTTTCTTCAAAACTGTCATATTTATATCAGTTAAATCTGCTGGAAATTAAAAATAATTCATTAGCTTGACAATTATATAATACTTTATGTTAGAAAAATTACAAAATAATAATCAGGGAGTATAGATGCATTGTTCTGCTCTTTAAAGGAATACCTTATTACCTTATTGTTGTTAATCCACAAATACCTTAACCTGTGAAACTGTGATAGACTTGGGATACTTCTTAGTCCTCTGGTGGAAGAAAAAAAGAGTGACAAATTTCTTAACATTAATGGTGCTTAATCACTTTATAAACAGTTGAATTTTTTATAAATAATATTATACAAGCACTAAAAAGCCACACTTCTGTAGAAATCATAGCAGAGAAAGATGCAAAGAACAAGATGGCAGAGACAGTGTAAGCATTCTACACGCCTGAAAGCATAACAAAGCAGCAGGTGGTAAAGAAATGGGAACAAAGTGATAAATTAATTTTTTTTTTCCATAACAGCATTTATTTTCCCAGGGAGTATGAGTCAGTTTGTAGAAACTGCTCAGAACACAGGAGGAGAAGTTTGGCATCCTGGGGGCACAAACCTAAAAGGAAAATTGCTTTGAAGGTGCAGTGTGGATTGTCCAGCCACAGTGCCAGAGAAGCCAAGAGAAGACAGACGCCAAGCACGTCAATGTACACTTCTATTTTTCGTATTAGTGCATATTGTGAAATCTTTAGCCCTTTTTTCACCCCTCTTCTCTCCTGTCCTCGTATAAACTTAGTATTTACTCATATTCATTAACAGTCTTGTTTTAAATAAAACTGCACATCCACTGAGGCTGGAACTATCTCCTATGTGCTGGTAGGGGTTTTTGTTTAATTGTGTATCTAGCACTTTGAGCTTGCTAGTGTACTATAAATAACAAATTACCTACTAACCAGAGAATATTAGTTTCACTAATTGCTCCTCCTTATTTTTCATTGCTTTAATCCATGTTCTTGATTTCCTCTAGAATAATTACAGATGACCTTTAGATGACAAATTTTAATTGACTTAATAAAACTTTCCTCATGGACTTTAACATGTTGCAAGACTAGGGCCAGTGTTTCAGAAAGAACTAAGAGGATTGCTAAAAATTAACCTCACATCATCAGCCTAAAATGATCTGCCTGTTTTCCAACTGTGAAGCCTATTCTCTAGTTTCCCATGTTGTGGGGTTTTTTTTCCAACGAACCCTCCAGATACAGACAAGGGGGGAGTGCACACCTTTTCTGATCTTACATTTGAAAAAAAAAAAAATCTGTCAAGAGCAAACCTTACAAAGTTGAGGTGCTGTACTTTTATTCTTCTCTATGTCTGAAAATCAGATTATCCCATGCTGCTATTTTGTTAAATTATTTGGCTTCCTCAAATAATCCACAAAAACAAACCCTGCAAATACGTATTTATGTGTCTATTGTCACAAGTAATCAGAAAATACATTACTGCAAGTAGTAAAGACAAGCAGATGAGTATTGACAGGACATACGGAGCTCTTAACAGAGCTACTATCTAATTCTTCTGTGTAGTTCTACGTGTACACCCCTGAACTATTTTTCAGGTAGCAAAGCCAAAATTTCCTCATATTCTTTGTCACTGCCGTTCTATACCTAGTTTACAGATCGACATTTTAATTGGCTTTACTCCCTCTCTAGTAACAGCCTCATCTTGACTATCTCCAAGCCTTGATCTGGTTGGTTTTTTTTTTGGTATTAAGGCATTTAATTTGCCCCAGGTAGAGCTTAATTCCTCTAACATTTTAAAAGAGCCTGTCCCCTTCTGTATGCCTTCCAGACTTTGCATGTTTCTTACAAACTGATCCTTTTTGGCCTGCAGCACTCTTTTCCTACCTACCTCTAAGTTAATCAGTTTTCCTAGGATGACAGCTTTCAGTGTCCAAAAGTACATTTTTTCATGTCCTTTTAATAGTAGTGGTTTAAAAATAAAAACTCATTCCCTCTTATTTGATTGACTTTAATTATTATTTTTTCATTTTCTTATTTCAGCCAGCAGAAAATTATGTCAAACCAACAGTTAAGGAGGCATGATCTGATACTGAGATTGGCTGATGTTCAAGGTTTATATAAATCAGTATAGAATAAAAGGAATTCACTCCTCTCCAATCATCAAAGAAGCCAGCTTGCATCATCTTTCTCAAAATCGTTTCATGAGAAGACAGATCACTTCTATATCTGCCATCTGAACATTTCTTTTTATTCCATACCAAAAAATATTTCAAAGCCAGCGGAGGGCACACATTTAAGTATTTAAAATCAGAAAATGTGCCTATTAAGACTGTCTACACAGTCTTAATTCTTTTACACATACGCATTGTAACAATTTTCTTGGACTGTCTAGAAAATATATATATGCATCTTGTAATTTTCTCATTATTTAAACTTCTCCCTTAGATTTTATGTATGTTTGCTTCTTTCTAAAATACACATTCTAATAATTTTGACAGTAATTATATGTTTTACATTTTCTTTTCACAAAGCATCAAAAACTTGCTTGATGTAAATCAGAAGATGTGCTAAGGAATTTAAAGATACTAGCGGGCACATTTAGATTTTCAAGACCACCCGATTTCTACTGAAAACAGGCTAGACAACACTGAAATCCCTTATCACCTTTTTTTTTGCATTCATAGGACCTAGAGACCTTGAAAACCTTGTCCCTGAATTATTAAACTACATTAGTTCTTTATATATGATATCAATCGTACAAACACTAGATGCAGTTGTGAGGCTGCAGACAGGTACGCAACACTTGGAATTATGCCCTGGCCAGAAATTCAACGTATGCTTTCCAAAAACTTTGAAGTATGTCCTGTCACGTATCCACCTTTCTATGATAGCCTCTCAGCATGTTCATCCTACAACATACACCTCTATCAACCTTTATCACCCACAGGTTCATGGAAGCTTTGCCTTCCTTCACTTAGCATGGTTTCTTCTCCTCATCTGCCCTGCATCTTAAGGTGTTTCACAAAGCTCTCGGAGGAAATCAGTTCTCTGATCAATACTGCCAGCCCCAAGCAAGTGTTCCTGTACTTCTACTCACTTCATGTTGCCCTGCCCTCCCTTCAATTCTTAATAGTAGAGATGCAGGTAATTTCAAAGGTGCTACCAATGAGTTTTACTGTTGCAATAACAGATTTCTTCAGGGAGGTCAGAAATTTGGCAGTTCTTAGACTGGGCAGGTCCTGTGTTTTTTCATTTGCCTTCTTGATACTCTTTCCACCCACCCTTACAAGCCAGTTAGAACAGGCAGAGATCAGCCCATTAAGCCTCACTCCTCTGCTCCCTGTGGTAGAAGTTCATGCCCAAGTCTGTGAACTTACAGACCCTCAAGCAATTCTGGGTTGCTGGAGAAGGATTGTATATCTAGGGCTGAGGCAGTTAACTACTTCACTGTGAGTATAGCTCTGCTATGTGTGTCAGTGTATCTTCACCATTTCTTCCTACACAACATGTATGGACTAGGTAGAAATATGATTTACTGGTATTTCACATATATATGATGTTCAGAGAGTATCTGATACAGAAAGCACTATGAAAGGTTACCATTTACTGTGTTCTGTACTTCTAGTAAAAGCCAAACAGAGAAACATATTTTACTTACTGTCCAGCCTACTTCTAGTAAAAGCCAGAGAAACATATTTTACTTACTGTCCAGCCAGATACAATACTGAGACATCCACATTCCTCTTAACGCCACAGATCTTCAGCTGGTGTTCTACTGCCTGACAGTATACAGTACATTTGTCAGCGTAATACACTGCATAATTATAGATTCATTACATTATAACATATGCATAGTCAGTATCTAAATTAATATGCACACCAAAATTGATACATACATCACAGCACCTTGCAAACTATAACGCAGTCCAAGAGAGATAAAGAGATATTACATTAGCAGCCTCTATTTTAAATTGACAAAAACACTCCAACAATTATGTTACACTTATGCTAATTTTCTTTTCATGTAATTTTTCATTACTTGAAAAAACAATGTCTGTTGACTGGAGAATGGGCTTCTCACTCAGGTCAGCCAACACAGTACAGGTGGTCAACAAGAAAACTGCTTACCTTGCAATACGGTTGGAACTTTATTTTACGCAACTTTACCTTATGCACATGACGTTTTAAAATTATGCATCCAGAAAACTCCGCTCGTACATTTAATTTTGAAAAATGTAGACACAATTTTGATTTTCAGAGTATATTACTGATGTGCTGTAATTTGCAAAAGCAATGAAACCTAGTAACATAAGGATTATGGATCTCAGTTATTAGTGGTTGATAAAAAGTAAAATGTCTATCAGCAAAAAATGGTTTTACTACATGAGTTATTGTGCCCAACATCATTAAGATCAATATTGTTTAAAATCATTAAGATCAATATTGTTTAAAACACAAACTTGGTGTAACTTTGCAAATACAAAATGGTTTGGAAGCACTGCCAGGCATGTCTAGAGCGGCCTATATTAGCTGCACAATGACTCCAGCGTGCTCTGGACGTATTGAATATACATAAAATAACTGTGGGTGCACTTGCAAATGTGCTACATCTGTGGCACTTTCTGAACAGAGGAAGCAAGGAGCTCGCGGGACTCGCAGTGCGCACCAGCCGCTTACTCCACACAGCTGATGTTGGGGTCAGTGGCCGTTTGCCCAGGAACTCGGTACGGCCAGGAGCCTGACCACAGCTGTCAGGTAGGGGAAAAATCCGGGACAAACGGATGTGTTTTTCTTTCTACGCAGACAAAATCTGCAGATGGAACAAGAGGTGCTATTTGGAGAAAAGCAGCTGTGCGACAACCCCAGGCGTGTTGATGTGTGTTCCGGGGGACTGCAGAAAGCGCGCAGCTGCCAGACATACCGATGGGGAACGCACACTTAGAGCGGGAACAGAAATCCCCGACACTGCGTTCGACAGTCACACTCAAGCAGACTGTGCCCCAAGATTTGTATTTCCCAAACTCCATTATTTGAGATCTCACCCCCTCTCCGCCCCGGGAGCCCCCTTCCCAGTCAGCTCCCACTCTCCACCACACAACCCCGAGGC
>NW_008795527.1:5767899-5772811 GCF_000699145.1 Aptenodytes forsteri
GGCTGGCCTGGCGTGGCGGTCCCAGCGCTCCCTTTAACACCGAAATGGGAGCCTGAACCTCTGCTGGGCAGCCCGCAGCTGGGCGTTAATCCGGACAGGGCTTCGTGTCGGGGAAAGGAGGTGGATAGCGAGCGAGGGGCGCCTCCCCAGAAAGCGTGGGCAGCCGGGGCTCGGGGAGGGGGCCCGGGTGTCCCAGCGGGAGACCCCGGGGCGGCGACGGCTGAGGGAAGTGGGAGAGAGCTGCTTTACCTCTGGGAAGTCTGGGTCGTGTTCGCTCGCAATCCTGAAAACGTGTGCTGCCTTTTTTTATTATTTTTAGCTACATTCCTGTGTGGGTTTGGGTTTTTTGTGGTTTGTTTTTTTTTTTTTTAAAGCACAAATCCTATGTGCATGTATGTCACCTATCAGGAGAACACTTGTGACTTTAATTTACACCATATGCATTACTGATTTGCAGCTTGCAGATCACCTTGGTGCCTGAGAAAATGCCTTCCATCCCCACTCTTGGAACGCGCCCGCTGCTGCGACAGTGCATTTGGTTGTAAAGTAACACAAAATGTTTATGACATCCACATTTGCAAGCAACTGTTGCCATGGTGTTATTTTTATAACCATTTTACTGCATAGCACAAGCTGAAAAATAGAAAAAGCCATTTCCAGTGTGTGTGTGTGCATGATTATGTGCATGTAGGACAATAGAAAATGTTTGATCAAGCTACAACAAAAATATGTCTGAAAACTTGGAGCTTTATTTAGAATTGAATTTACACAGAGTGCTCAAGTTAGCAGAAATAGTCATTGTAAATTATGTGCAACTGATATACAAAGAGCAAGAGTTGTGTGTGCAAATACATGAATAAGCTGTCCCTCATGGAATTAATTATATGCATGCCTTTGCTTGTTCAGACCACTGAAACTAGATGTAGTGTGTATGATGGAGGAATGGAACTACAGTACAAGTATTATATTGCAAATATCTAATTTTCATGGAAAAATTGTGTGGGTGGCTTCCATTACAGCTAGGTAGCTTTAAACAAATAGAAACCTCAAATAAGAAAGACTAGACATCTTAAAAGTATAAAACTGACAACAGAAATGTCTTTAATTTCTTATTTTAG
Source organism: Aptenodytes forsteri (assembly GCF_000699145.1). Taxonomy (NCBI): domain Eukaryota; kingdom Metazoa; phylum Chordata; class Aves; order Sphenisciformes; family Spheniscidae; genus Aptenodytes; species Aptenodytes forsteri. The sequence continues at coordinate 5,769,018 of NW_008795527.1, forward strand.
CTTCTAAAAATATCTCTAGGGTATTAAAAAACATAAAAAGAGCAAATGTACTGGAGAAGAAACTGGTACACAGATCCGTATTTTTTTCATTTTACATTCGAGTTCTGTGTTTTCAATTGACAAGATAAAGCCACTTTAGAATTGTGAAAGGTGAGATGGTTATTAAAGAAGAAGTCAACTTTAATAATACAATTGTCTTACCAAGTAGTCCAATTAATATGGTATGACAAGCAAATTCAGTAATCTAAAGTATGGAGAGAGAGGGAACCTCTAGAAGATTATTTTGTTGCATTCCAACACAGAGGTGTGACATACATGGGTTGAGGTTTGTTTTGATATGTTTTGGTTTTTTGAGGTGCTCGTCTCTATTAATCACTGGTAGCTACAGACTTAGGCTGGATGCCTAAATAGAGACTGTTTAAAATTCAATAAAGTTAATCTCTTTTTCTTTCTGCATCTGCAAGTTGACGCTTAAAATCTCCACTAAGTTTAAAGGAACTTGGCAGAAAATGAGTATTTTTGTATTCAGACTGAACTATCACGATATTTTACACGGTGCTCGTCTCTATTAATCACTGGTAGCTACAGACTTAGGCTGGATGCCTAAATAGAGACTGTTTAAAATTCAATAAAGTTAATCTCTTTTTCTTTCTGCATCTGCAAGTTGACGCTTAAAATCTCCACTAAGTTTAAAGGAACTTGGCAGAAAATGAGTATTTTTGTATTCAGACTGAACTATCACGATATTTTACACTGACTAGGTGGTGTCCTTTTCCAAAATACGTAACCTATCACCTATTTAATCCTATTCCTGGATTGCTGTGCATAAATGGATAAATGATCACTTGTCCTTTGGGATATTCAGAATAATGACTTACTTGCTATACATGTTTTTCCAAAAAGTTCTCATATTTCTGTGCTAAAAATACTAAATTTGTTTATATATGGATATGCAGTTGCAACAAGACAATGTGATCTTATAGTATATAACAGAACATGAAAATAGGGGAAAGCACAGATCTTCTGTTTTTACTGACAAAGGTGGTAGGACAGAACAGGAGATTATTCATTTTCTAAACCACCAGGACTGCAGGTGCCCAGTGGAGTTCATCTGACCCACAGAGTAACACCGTTTATTCCCTGAAGTACTTCAGAGGCCTCCTAGTACATTTGAGTATGTCCATGCTTCAGCCCCACACCATGGGTAGAGGGGATTGTCACTGTATCACTTTAGAGACCACATTATAGAAATACAGGTTTGCTTTGGATAATAAAGTTCAGATTAAACCTGGTTTAAAATGTAACCTCTTGCTGAGCCCCTTTATACGGACTTAGATGCTCTCTAGTCCAGCCTCCCACGTTCTCCATCCTCTCTGGGGAAAATACAGTGGGAAGAGTTTTATCACAGTCTAACAAGTGACACTTGGACAATAATTAGGTGATGGGCTAAATAATTCTACCATTTTTTATCTTGTTTTTTGACTTCCCAATGATTTCGATAGGGCTTTACTGAAAAATTGATAGCACAATGGCTCTTTGTAACTTAACCTATTGTTCAATAGCTGTGAATGATGCAACATGCTAAAACCGATGTCTAATACGTGATATTTTTAATCACCAAAGTTTATAATCTTCAAAATACAGTTGTTCTTTGTCTACAATATTAGAACTATGTTCTTTATTTTTCACGGTTTATATTCGATTTCTGTTTTTCAAGTCCAGTATAATTTCTAAAAATTACAGTGTTGAAGGTCTCCATTTCTCTATATATTGTACTAGTAAGATTTTTGTTTCATGCAATGTCCCAAATATTTTAAGTAAAATCTATTTTCATTTTCATACAGAGAATTTAAACTACTTGCATATTAGTCTCACCTTTGTAGTCTTATTGGCCCCTGATTTAATGTTGAGTGTGTTTCAGTGCATCTCCCTGAAAGGCCTGTATTTTTACAGCACATTTATTTCATGTAAAAAGAAAAATATTTAACAATGAAAAATAAAATAGCACGATTGCACTCACCACTTTTTAAGAAATGGATACAATATACACCATTACAGTATGGTGCTTGCACAGTTCTTTACTATCTTCTATAATTAAATACTTATCATCAAAGGTATTGGGCTGTATGGCTTTTTCACAAAAGGTATTTTTAAAAACTGCATCTTCATTTTATTGAATCAATGAATTTATGCTAGAAGGGATCTCTGGTGGTCATCTAATCCAACCCCCCAAAGAAAGCAGATCCTACTACAGAATTATTTTCCATCTCACGTGTTTGTACAGTTCTGCATACCTACAGAACATCCATCAAAAAAATATGAAACTTATCTGGGACAAATTTAAAATTGCCTGTGTTATACTAATGCTACAAAGAAACTAGTAAAATTAACTTGCTTTTGAGATTGTAAATAAATCTCACTTGGAAAGGTGTGAAGTAAATGCGAAATAGATAAATGCATATTTCCTTTTTTCTTCTTGTTACCGGAAATATTTTATCAGTGTTTATCAGGTGAAACCCAGAAGCCCAAGGAAAGGTCAGTAGGATATCCCACCTGCATTCCAGCTATTGCTCCAGAAGAGTGCAGGTCTCCCGTAGGTCCAGTAGCTGCAAGCCCTGTGCAGGTGTTTCGAATACTCCACGCTGTCTAAAGCATTCAGGCACTTGAATGACTTCTCTCGCTCATACTGTTAATCCTGCTGATGGCCCTGATGACATCACAGTGACCATAACAAGTTCAGGACCAGAATTTTGGGAGAATGTTTTTTTTCAATAAATAATACAAGCTTGACCCTATATTTGAACAGTTCAAACTATTTTCAATTAGAAGCTAGTGATTAATTTGAATGGTTAGACTACTGCCTGGGAAACGAGATTTGAATTCTTTAGTTTTTCTAGTATTGTGTGTAATTTAAATTCATATATGTTACACAATGGTAAATGTAAGGGAAGAAGGCAAAATAGTCCACATGCAGCCTACGGCAAAATTATCCCAGCAGACTGCATCATATAGATGAACTAGCTCATTCAAATCCAGCTTCAGTCTGACTTGACATCTGAATACTACCCTGGAGAGTAAAGAACACCACCGCCACAAATGTGACAGGCCTGATGGAGAAGTGTTCCAACAGATATATAAATGCTGAGTCTTACTTTTCTATCAGCACAACTTGGATGTATCATTCATTTCAACGTAACCAACTCTTAACGTTGTTCTGTGGCCATTCTGCGTGCTGGAATGTTCCTGCAGTTCAGCTTCCAAGTCTGACTGACAGAAAAGAAATTCTTGTCTGCTGCAGCTCTCTTATGGGTATGTAAACAACATTATGTCAAATGATCCTATTACTCTAGTCTCAGAAATTTACATCCTAATGTTTCAAAATGTTGTATGTGCACTTCCACAATGGTTTGTATCTATCCTAACATATAAAAAAAATATATCATCTCCATTGCTATGATCACATATTTACAGGTGACATTACGGTGGGGATCTGCTACAGGCCACCTGACCAGGAAGACCGAGCGGATGAAGCCCTCTATAGACAGATAGGAGCAGCCTCACACTCACAAACCCTGGTCTTCATGGGGGACTTCAACCACCCCGACATCTGTTGGAGGGACAACACGGCAGGGCATAAGCAATCTGGGAGGTTCCTGGAATGTGTCGATGATAACTTCCTTCTCCAAGTGGTAGAGGAGCCAACAAGGAGAGGTGCTATGCTAGACCTTGTTCTCACCAACAAGGAGGGGCTGGTGGGGAATGTGAAGCTCAAGGGCAGCCTGGGCTGCAGTGAC